>NW_004798288.1:105933-114871 GCF_000002075.1 Aplysia californica | reverse complement strand
TAAAAAATCATTATTATCATTATTATTATCATTCTTCTTCGTAGTAGTAGTAGTAGTAGTAGTAGTAGTAGTAGTAGTAGTAGTAGTAGTAGTAGTAGTAGTAGTAGTAGTAGTAGTGGTGGTAGTAGTAGTAGTTGTTGTTGTTGTTGTTGTTGTAGTAGTAGTAGTAGTTTTACCACACCATTCTCTCTTTTCCAGTAAAATCTCTGCCTTCAGGTTTACACCCTCACTCCACCAAATTTGTCCCTTTTCCTGCCCCCCCCCCCTCAACCCCTTAGTCTCTTTCTTTCTTTCCCTCTCTCTACTTCTGTATCTGTCTCCCTTCACTGTGTCTCTCTTCCTCTCTTTCTGCCTGTGTGTGTGTGTGTGTGTGTGTGTCTCCCTCTCTCTCTCCCCCCTTCTCTCTCTCTCTCTCTCTCTCTCTCTCTCTCTCTCTCTCTCTCTCTCTCTCTCTCTCTCTCTCTCTCTGTGTTTATGTATTTTTGTGTGTGATTGTAAGTGTGGTGTGCGTAAAGATAGTATTAATGGGTGGTTGGTGGGTGCTCGGGTGTGGTCTGCTCCTTCTCTCCTATTCAACATCTATCATCCTTATCTTTCTCTTCCTTCTTTTTGTGTTTGTTACTCTTTTGTAACACGAACACCTCTAATCTTCGGCACTTATATAAACTTATTTTGTTGCAAGTGCTAACTCTTTCGAAAACAAAAGATAGTTTTAGGTGTGAACAGGGCGCTCTGGTGGCAAGCGTAAGTGTATGCGTGGTACCAAAGCTCGATCTACTTTCGCTTTCTTTACCACCCAGAAATTTGCCGGTAGCAGTCTGATTAACGTAACATTTGTAACATACAGGTTGTGCATTACACAAACGCTGTGTCGCCAGGAAAATAAATAATTGTCCTGTGCTCTCACTAGCCGGAAAAAGGAAAGTTATACTAGCGTCTTGTCTGGCTCGACATCGTGACCGGTCAGTGAACCTGTACTTTCGCATCACATTGTTTTGAGTACCAGTGATCGCATGGGGTCACCAAAGTTCATTCAACGTGTGTGCTGTGCGAAGTATAGGGCTCCGGAATAGGGGGATTATTGATTTTTTTAAAAGGTACAGTCGGGGGGAGGGGTGAGGTTGAAGGCAACATCGGATGACAAAAACCGAACTTGGAAGCAAAATTTAGTATTAAGAATTTTGATTATTACTAGAGCTTCCTGCTACGGAAAAGCGTGCATTGGTGCAAGCCCTGTATGGAATTGGGATCCGTCATACTCCTACCTAGTAAGCCGCGTTTTTTAACCAAAAGGTCTGCGTTTCATTGGATGGGTGATAGTGAAGGATCCCCTTGTTTCATTGTCCTTTGTTTTAAGAGAGGTGTATGACCTCATCAAGAGCATACTTTTAAAATTCTCTCTCTCTCTCTCTCTCTCTTCCTTCCTCTCCCTCTCTGTTTTCTGAGTCTCGTTCTCTCTCGCTCTCGTGATAATTATATTATGTTTTGTAAACATCTATATTTTAGCTTTCTGTTCCAGATTCGCAGATTTTCAGTGTCACTTCATTTTGCTCTCCCTCAGAAAAGATGACAGAGATTGGGGACATTTTGGGATTTACATTCCGCTCACAACACACAAAAAGCGGAGTGAAAAAGGAAAAAGGTCAAGGTCATGAAGGGAGCGACGCAGTTACCGTGCACCTAGCTCAAGCTCCCCCCCCCCACCCCCCCGAAACAAAACACCCGGTTACCGTGTTCGTAGATAATGAGAGGCACCCGGTTGCTGGTTACCGTGTACGTAGATATCTTGAGTCTACGCGCCCGGTTACCGTGTGTTGACATTGAGACTACACGCGCGGTTGCCAGTTACCATGTACGTAGATCTTGAGGCTACGTGCCCAGTTACCGTGTGTGTGACAATGAGACTACACGTTGAAAACGGAAAAAAGTCAACGTCATGAAGGGAGCGAAGCAGTTACCATGCCTGCACCTAGCTCAAGCCTCCTTCCGCACCCCCCTCACCCACCAAAACTAAGTACACCGTTACCATGTACGTAGATATTGAGGCTACGGGCACGGTTACCGTGTATGCGACATTGAGACTACACGGTGAAAAAGGAAAAATTAATGTCAACGTCAAGAAGGGAGCAAAGCAGTTACCGTGTACCTAGCCCTAGGGCTACCCCGGGCCAGACACTAACCCTACCCATACCTCTATCCCAACCCCTACCCATAACCCTGTCCCAACCCCTACCCCAGACCCTACCCACACCTCTACCCCTATCCCTAAGCCTAACCCTAACCCTAAGAACTCTTTATTTTTATCCGTTTCATATTGATCGCTCGTTGCGGAATTCCTTCTCCTTAATAATAATACAATGTATTTTGCTAGAATTAATCGCGGTTAGAATTTGGTTAGAAACCTAAGAAATCCTGGCAACTCTGCGCTCCTAAACAACGGAAGTAGATAAAGTCTGCGTGATCAACAATGGCTGCGCCTTGATTCAAGTCTACTAATCCCCGACTCAGACCTATAAAACTTTAAACTGGGCCTAAAAATGCGCAAACTACCGTAATTTTGTCATGAACAGATGGTATACAGTGGCTTTCGGTCTCCCATCAGGATTTTGGAAGCCATTGAGTATAATCTAGATTTAATAGTGGTCGCTCGTTACGGATGTTCTCCCACATTGAGACTACACGCCCGGTTGCCAGTTACCATGTACGTAGAAATTGAGGTTATGCGCCCAGTTACCGTGTACGTGATATTGAGACTACACGCTCGGTTGCCGGTTACCGTGTACGTTGACACTGAGGCTACCGTACGTGCCCGGTTACTGTGTACGTAGACACTGAGGCTACGTGCCCAGTTACCGTGTACGTAGTCCCTGAGGCTACGTGCCCTGTTACCGTGTACGTAGACACTCCATTTCTTAAAATAAGAATATACCAAAGTTAGGACTATAACTAGATCTAGATCTAGAGTACGGTTGCCCCTTACCAGCCGCCCCCCACTTTCCGGCCGATTCGAACTTAGACTGGACTCCGTGCCAATAAAATCGAAATTTTATGACTAAAATGGTTTCAATTGTCAATTTCTTTGCACCTGCACATTCTTTGTTTACCCTACCACACATCCACCATCACAAAAGCCTTGAAGCAGAAAATCCTTTCGTTGTTTGAAGCAGAAAACATATCCAGGTGAGTGCAGCTGCCATTTGTTATCATTCTGAATAAGGCCATGTGGGTCAGCCAAATAAGGTTTCAGCAATCGTATTTCCGAAAGTACTCCTCTTGTGTGAAAGAAAAACATTTTTAGTTGTCTGCTTGGCTTGCCTATTAGCATGTAATGGCTGAAAACGTAATTCCCACTATATGAGTGGGGTGGCCGGTTGAGGGAAACTTTTTTGGCAGTAATTGCCCCATACCGGCCACTTAAAAATAAGGTCTTAAAAAAGCACATTGATGAGTTATAGAGATCTTTAATGTGAAATTGCTCCAAATATCTTTCAATAAACTTAGCAGTCCATTCTTAACTCGTCTATTATGGACAGTTTTATAGATGCCATTGTCCCCCTCCCACTTTCGACAACCTCCCCTTGCCCCACAAAGTTCATCCAAAAATTCAGGACACAGGATTCAGCCCCCAAAATACGTGTCAGGAGAAAAGTATAAGTATAAGGAGTTTGAGGAGGGAAAAGAATGAGAGGAAAGGGAAAAGAAAGCAGCTGTAGAAGATAGGAAGAGAAAGAAGGCAGAGAAGATGAAGAGAAAGAGAAAAGGAGACTGGAAAGAGTGGCAAACAAAGAGAAAAAGGACAAGGAAAGAGAGGCTAAAAGGAAGGCTAATGCTGACAACAAGCAAAAAGGAAAGGGCTTGAAGAAGAAGACTGAGGTTGTGGAGAATGAGAGAGAAAATGATCAGGGTGACTCGGATGCAATTGAGTACATGGACAGTTCAGATGAGGAATGCATGGAAGTTCTTGAGCGTATGAGGTCTGAGTATGATGAGAGTCGGTGTTTTGAATGTGGGAATGACAGGGACTTGGATGGATGGATCGGGTGTGACTGAGTGCATGACAAACAACGTGGAGGTCAATGGATGGAGGTTAGTTCGTTACTTTTGTGTATAAATTGATGTTTATATAATGTGGCCGGTATAGGGGAAACAGGTGGCTGGTAAGAGGCAAATACTCCACCGACCGGCCGGTAAGGGGCAACACTGGGGTCCTTCAAAATTCTATGTCTTATTGTACAAACATAACTCTAAAGAACCAATCTGGCAGTTGCCTCTTATCGGCCAAAGGCCAAGGATTATTTTGCAACATCTTTTTTACAACATGAGTTTCAATTTGTGGTAACTGGGTCAGTTTTTATCCCAAGCTTCCGGGACAAGCCACAGACGCGCGTTAGGCGGCTGGTAAGGGGCAACCGTACTCTAGATCTAAATCTAGATTCTAGAAGGATCAATTATTTCATGCAAAAAATGCCAAATAGGGGGCAACTTGGGTCTAGAATCTAGTTTAGAATCCGAAAACAATATACAATCACAGTGTTCAATGTAACAAGAAGACAGTGACTTAGACTAGATTCTAGATTCTACACTTTCACTACTTTCAGCTCGAACTTTACTTTAGTCTGTCTTTAGTCTTTAGTGTCCGACTTTGTCACACTTTCAGCAGGAACTTAAAGTAGAAAACACTCACCTCTTTTTACAAAATTGGATCCTGGACAGGATCAAAATCGAGATCTAGATCTACAATCTAGATCCAGATCGAAACTCTGGATTTGGATCTCAAGACAAGAGAGACTGCATCGCAAAGTAATTCAATGCCGCCCGGCGATGTCGCAATGATCAACAACACAATATCATATCATCACACGCCACAGGCGAAGGTCGGGCTTTGATTTGAAGTAAATCTAGAATCTAAGTGGACCTAATAAAACTTTCCGTTAAACTTATTCCAAAGCAGCATCTTTAAAGAAAAGCCTGCCTGCTTGTATTCCTACAAGCCTTTTAGAAACAATGTTTACAGAACAAACATTGCCATGGGATGTTGATATTCGTCCAGGTAAGTTGGGCGACAAGTTCCGTCTGTCCTCCTCCATAGTCCATAGTACATCTGGCAAAGGCATTTACAGTCTGCAAAATACTCAGTGTCCCGAAGGTAAATATTTCAACAAGAGAGACTATGAAATATTTCTGCCATAAATAATGATAAAAATATGTTAATATAATCTTTTAACTTGGAAGAATGCATAAATGATGAAAGTATTGAATATAATAGTGCATATAACATTGCTCTTGATTCCAGAACTATCTTTGTCAATTGTGCTATTTGGCAATTCTCTGACTTCGGTTTGCTTTTGTGCTCTTCGGGAATTCATAGAATTGTAAAAATAGTAACGAGCGTCAGCCTTCTATTTATATCAAATTCAAATCTATTAATTTGTAGGGCAGGGATTGGGGAATCGTCGTGACTCATGAGTCATATAGCCTAGTCTTGATATTATGTAGACTCTTTGATATTATAGAGGTTTTATGAACTTCTGGACAGTAAAGTTTTCTGGCAGCTAAGCTTCTTCTTTTTTTTTTTTGGAAGTGTGAATACAGTAATACTGAAAAGATGTACCTGTGTTTTTTTATAAGACATGGTTGCTCTGGGAATATTTTCGTGTTGAATGAGAAGCGAAAAGAGGGGCTCAGCATGGCGTAGAGGTCAAGATGTTGGCCTCTTATTCAAAGGTCCCGGGTTCGAATCCGGGTAGTGATCGAAAAATGTTCTTCTCTAAAATTGTCTTCTTTCACCTTGATCCTTTCCAGCTCTCTAACAGTGTTCTGTCGTCTGCTTTCATCTCTTCTTAATTTTGCCCCCACCCCCTCACCTTCTTTGACGCCTCCTCTGGGCTCCTGACTCTTTCTGCAGCTTTTAGGCCCTACAGTTACTCCTTGCATGGCTCCTTCTTACTGCTGTCTTTCAGCCACACCCCTGATCTTCTGGTAGAAAAGATCTACACCTACCTAGCCTTCTCGGACAAGGGCGGAAAATTTCGGAGGACACGTGTGCAAGTTAAGCGCCCGATAAAGATCCCTTGATGGTCTAAAATCGATAAAGAGTAGGCTTCGGCCGCCACCCAGGCAAAATTCTAAATTTCACACCAACTGAAAAAGTTTAATGTGTCCCGCGCGCTCAATGATCTTATGGAGTTGCGAGCGCCGTAAAACACTTACCCAACAAAATGAAATAAATAAAATAAAATAAAGAAACAAAAAAAAACAACTAGATTCTACATGTATTGTAGGAATTTTAATGCGCCAGCATTGTGTGTCCGCGTTCTTTGAACTGCGAGTGCTTCACCAAAACGCTCATGGTAAGTCGCGGCGGAGCAGATTATAGGGACAAGGAGTTTAGAACTAATGGAGCCTCCTCTCTCTCTTCGCGGCGCCACGAGCAGTACGCCGCGGTGGGGATCAAATATGGCCGCCGAGTGTGGGCTAAATCTCGAACTGTAGCGATTCTTTTTATAGAATCTTATCGGGCTGTGACACGTTGTGGGGGTGGGCGGGGTGGGGGAATGCACGCAAGGAAGAGGGGATGGGGCAGGGATGAAAGAGGAGGGGCGGGCCTTGGGAAGGCACGAAGGAGAATGTGAAAAATTAAATAAGAGAGAGAGAGAGAGAAAAGAGAGAGAGAAAGAAAAAGAGAGAGAGAGAGAGAGAGAGAGAGAGAGAGAGACAGACAGACAGACAGACAGACAGACAGACAGACAGACAGACAGACAGACAGACAGACAGAAGAGAGAGAGAGAGAGAGAGAGAGAGAGAGAGAGAGAGAGAGAGAGAGAGAGAGAGAGAGATTGTGATCAACTGACGGGCTGACGGATAATGACAGGGAGAAAAAAAAATTATGTGTGTGATACGGACTGTTCAATTCTTTCAGAGTTTTTTGTTATAATCTAGTTTAAAAATCAAAAAGATGTGTAAAATAAGAAGTAAACTTGTCCAAGTAACATAAAATTATCTAACATACCAAATTATAAAGATAATCTTTCAATATATGCTAAAATATTTAAAGATTAGAAATGGATAAAAATATACTTTAAAACTGAATTTAAGATATTATGATTGCATGATTCTAGGCGTGTGCCATAACTAACTTTATGTGTAAGGAATAGCGAACACAACAGAAGGTCGATGCCAGCTTTATCTGATTGCTAACAGTATGTCTTGGTCTATAAATAATAATATTATTGATTACAATAATTTTGTTTCCTGGTTTTCACAAAGTGGAGCGCACAATGATTTCAAATATTTATTTTTTTTAAACTTTGAAGGTTGTTGTTTTTTTGTTCAGTAAAGTAGGATAATATGGAGAGCAGCGTTTTTAGTCCCTTATTACACTCAGGGGGGGGGGGGGGGGGTAATTTATCTTATTGATGACTCTTGTGTATTAAAATTTGTTGTTGCTTTGTTTGGTTTATTTTTAAACTGCAGAATCTTAACTGAACCGGAATTATTGATTGTGGGACCTTAGGTGAAGACTACAACAATAGAATTAAACCGAGTATAGTTTATCTAACAAGACTCAAACTCTTATCCACCCCACCCTACCCTCTCCCCTCATCTGATATGGTTTGGTGTTTCTTTATCATAGAAAATATTCATCTTTATTGTTGTTGAGTATTGATTTCCTATTCTAATGGAGCCTCTAGATATCTACATTTAGACAACAGTAGCATCTAATTTGCAAACACAATGGAAAGCAATATAAATGTATAATCTGTATATACATACACACATAATAATTATATATATATATATATATATATATATATATATATATATATATATATATATATATATATATATATAAATATATATATATATATATATATATATATATATATATATATATATATATAAGAATAAGAATAAGAATACTTTTTAAAAAATTGAGTATCTCGGTCTTTCTGCTGGGGTATTGTATCCCTTTCAGCCTGGGTTGGCCTTGGCAGGTAGCGCCGGAGCCAGCCTCTTAAGAATGTTAATGATCTAAATTGTGTTGCTGGGGGCATAAAACACTTTCATTCAAATTTTTTAAAAGGAAAACAACTTAACTGTGAAAACTTCGGCCCACTGCAGCATCATATCGGTTCTTACACTTAAATACAACACAGATGCAAGGCATTTTTACTAATTGACTTGCCTAATCTCAAGGACCTCGGAATAAAACCTTCTTTCTTATCTAGATTTCAGTGCGTAAGTCGGGCATTCGCTCAGCGCAGGTAGACCACAGTTCCGCCGCGAGAGAGGGCTCCTATCAGGCGTGCGGTGCCGCCCACAGAGCATCCTCCATTACTTTTAATCTCCTTGGGGGGGACACACTTCTGCTACTGCTACGCCAGGACTGAAAATATCGCATGTCGCTCGCGCGACCGCCACTGACTGGCCCTATTTTCTACAGTGTATCATCAGATTGTGCGTGCAGTAATTCCTGCTCCGTTTTCTACAACTTGTCACTGTCAAGGCCCTGAGGCGGAGAGAATGTCGAGGCCACGCTTGTCAGCTGTCCCTGGCCACATTTTACAATTTCGGCACATCCAGGCACATCCCGGGTGATTGTCTCATCCCCTATAGCCTAGTGCAAGGACCTATAATTACCTGTACTACTAATTTATAACTTTCTTGTCTTGACTGCACAAGGCGAGCATCTTCCTGGCTTTAAAAATGGATGCAAGCCAGGCACTGACACTGCCTCCCCTCGAGCCTGACCTGGGGTTAGGTTTTATTTTATCACACACGCAACAGTCACACCAAAGATCTCTACCACTAGTTGACTACTAGTAGATAATCTTTGGCCACACGCGGGGAAGGATAAAGGATCTACCGGTTTGTCTGGTTGGTTCACACATGGTAATCGGCACAGGATGAAGAGGGTTATTTTTTTCGGGGAGGGGGG
>NW_004798288.1:101565-102678 GCF_000002075.1 Aplysia californica | reverse complement strand
CAGCTCATCATCTCATTCCATGAAGATATGAAGGTCACCATTCAGTTAGACGTTTCAACATCAAACAGTTTCAACAACAATAGCGGAGTAAAGCAAGGTTGTGTCTTAGCACCAACCCTTTTTAGCACTTATTTTGCTGTCTTACTACAACACGCATTCAAAGAGTCACCAAGGGATGTCTTCCTCCACTGGAGAACTGATGGGTCGCTCTTCAATCTTGCTCGACTCAAGGCCTAGACCAAGATCAACAAAACAACAGTACCAGACCTTCTCTTCTCTTGTTGCTCACAATGAATCAACCCTACAAACAATGATGGACCACCTATCAACAGCATGCAAGGTCTTTAGCTTAGTCATCGGTGTTAAGAAAACTGTCATCCTTACCCAAGAAGGTGCAGAGCAGAGCCATATATGGCTGAACGACAAGGAACTTAAGACAGTGGACAAGTTCTGTTACCTGGAGTCTACCATCAGCTCTATAACATCACTTGATTATGAGATCAACATCAGGATAGGGAAAGCAGCAATAACTTTTGGAAGGCTGACAAAACGAGCATGGGAAAACAAAAGATTAACCATCAAAACAAAGATCAAGATTTACGAAGCATGTGTCCTCAGCAGACTCCTTTATGGATCTGAAACATGGACCTTGTACAGCAGACAAGAAAAGAGCCACGACATTTTCCATCTCAGATGCTGCCTCAAGATCTTAGGCATTTCGTGGCGTGACAAGGTTACAAATGTTGGAGTGTTGTCACGGGCAAACTTCCAGAGCATGACAGCTATCCTGTGTTTAAAAAGATCGAGATGGCTTGGCCATGTCAAGAGAATGGATGACAACCGGATTCCGAAGCAAATTCTCTATGGAGAACTTGCCCAGGGAAAGAGACAAAGAGGAAGACCGAAATTGAGGTACAAAGACACCTGCAAAAACAGCTTATCTAAGCTTGGAGTAGATGTTAACATCTGGGAAGAAATAGCTGAGGACCAGAAAACATGGAGGAACATTATAAAAGAAAAAACTAAAATGCTAGAGAACAGCCTAAGAAACAACCAGGCTGAGAAGCGCCAACGACGAAAGGAAAACAGCGGAAATACAGAGCTTCGATCTAC
>NW_004798288.1:97028-99101 GCF_000002075.1 Aplysia californica | reverse complement strand
GCGGGGAGTGGGCGCAAAAAATGAAAATTGATAAGCGTGGGGTGGGGGAGAGGGGTACTTATTCGATACCTAAGGAGGACCACCTAGAGACAGCAGTTCGCTCAAGCTCACGTAAGCGCACAGACAGAGGCAGTTAAAAGAATCTCAAAATGAAAACCATAGCATCCCACGTGCGGAAGTCAATAGCCAGAAAAACTTCGGACCAGCGATTGATGGCCGAGAGACTGTGTCTCTTGGATTCGCACCCTGATCTCTTTCTTCTCCGCAATTGCTTTGCTGCCCCGAAGTCACTTTACACTTTACGGAGTGCACCGGCTTAGCAAGCCACAAGAGAACTGTCGACATTCGACGAACAACTACGTCACGCGGCTGAGAACATCACACATATCTCTTTCGATGATACAACATGGTCCCAGGCCAAACTCCCCGTGTCCCTTGGTGGTATTGGATTGAGAGCCATATCAGATCTGGCGCTTCCCGCCTATCTTTCTTCACTCCACTCCAACGAACAACTCATCTAAAAGATTCCATTTCGCATGGAGTCATGGAAAGCCATGGCCATGACCTTTCCGGTACTCTCGTGTACGCGTCAGCAAACTGGCCCATTCTCGGGATGCCACTAGTCGAGAAGCCTCACCTTCAGATGTCATGGGACCAGGCCAATTGTCAATGATTGGTCGGGGAATTAAGACCGAATTCGAACCAGCACCGCCTGGCTTGTCTTTACTCCTCCCGCCAAGAATACAGCGACGCCTGGCTTCACGCACTCCCTTCTTCTTCCGTCGGTTGTCTCCTCGAAAATGACAGCCTCTGTATCGGAGTGGCGACGAGACTCGGCCTCAAAGTGCGCGAGCCTCACACATGCCATTGTGGATCATCAGTCGATAGCTTCGGCCTACACCCACTGTCCTGTCGTCGGAGTGGTGGTCGTCTCCCACGTCACCCCGCCCTCAGCGACATCGTGAAGCGTGCGCTCGATGCATCCGGCCTACATTGCATCCTTGAACCGTCCGGCCTTGACCGGGGCGACGGCAAAGGGCCGGATGGCATCACCATCTTTCCTTTCGGGGGTGGCAAATGCCTCGTGTGGGACGCCACATGCTCCGACTTGTTCTCACCGCTGTCCATCACCTCCTCTGCCTCAGCTCCCGGCAGTATCGCCAAGAAGGCAGAGGAGTCCAAAATTAGACAGTTTGCAGGCCTCAGCAACCACTACCACTTCGTCCCAGTGGCAGTCGAAACATTCGGTTCTCTCGGTCCCCTGACGACCCGGCTCTTCCAGAAAGTTGGTCATCGGTTAACAAACGCCACAGGTGACCCGCGGGAGAGGAGGTGGTTGTTAGAATCTCTCTGGCGATCGTCAGAGGCAACGCCTTTTCTGTATTGGCAGCCCCACTGGCGCATGAGCGATGAATTACAGCTCTCGACAGATAGATGGATAGATATGGAAGTATAGATAGATGGATAGATTGATAGATAGTTGGTTGGATGGATATAGATCTATGGGTGGATGGATGGATGGATAGATAGATAGAGCGACAATATTATATACAATACTCAATCGGTCAATTTTACTGCATAGATCTTGATCATATGCCTATATATTATAATAATGCATGGCACGTCAAATGTCTTATACATTGTATCATGTGCACAGCCGTAAAAAAAATAATAGATAAAACAAAAAGCTGTCACTGAGGTCGCACCAGTAAGGAGCGGCACTGACGTTTCTCGCTGAATCCAAACTACATTCTTTACAAGGCCGTCCAAAGCTGTCTGAGTGTCTATGGCCTTGTTTTGACGTTGCGGTTGTACCAAAGCAGTGCTTGTACTTACGCCTGCAGTTTCATGCAGCAAGTGATTCAAACATGGAGACTGATGCGCTAATATTAAATATCATCAGTGTACGTTAAAAGTCCCATTTGGGACAAACGTAACAAAGTCCACATTGTTCATATATTTTTTACTGGTAGCGGATACAAATACAGTGTTATTGAAAGCCGTGCACTTAAAACTAAATGACATAGATCTATGATAATGATGATGATGATTATAGAACCGCGCTCTGCCCCC
>NW_004798288.1:93840-96928 GCF_000002075.1 Aplysia californica | reverse complement strand
CCCCCCCCCCCCAAATCTCTCTCTCTCATAATTTGTCCAGCGTGATCTAGTCATACGTTATACTAGACTAAAGGGGTCTGGGTGAAATACATGTATGGGATAAAAATGTCTCTCACGCCTTTAGCATTATTAGAGTTACAGGTTCTACCAGCAAGCTCCCATGTCACATCCGATCACGGGAATGACATTATACATGTAGTAAGATTTTGAACAACGCCTCCCCTGTCTATGAAGATAGGATACACTTGAACTTGAAGCTAAACGGCCTGGCGTAACAGCGTTCTCTATGTGGGGTCAAGCAGGCACTTTCCAAAGCTTAAGCGGCTAACAAAGTAACACGCGGCTGTTAAGAGCACGGCCTCGAGAGGCTTTCTCTATGTGGTTGCCCTTAAAGTTAAAGTTTAAAGTAAACTTATTTGAACGTCCACTTATTACTGCTACACCACAGACGCCAGTAATTTAAAAGAGAACCACTCTGCTGAGAGCACCGTGCGTAGCTCTCATGGTTTACGGTGTTCGCTTCTCATTCAACAGGTCGCAGATTCGAAACCTGACAGCGACGAGCAAATTTTCTTCTAAAAATGTTCTCCTTTCCTGTTCTCCAACCATGTTCTGTGGTCTGCTTTCGTCTCCACTTTCTGCCCTCACCCCTTTGTCCCCTCTTCTGGGCTCGAAACTCTTTCTGCAGCCTTTCTGCTGCTTTTGCTACTCCTTGGTTTGTACGGCTACATGTACCTTATCTTTCAGCCACACCCCTGATCTTACGGTTAAGTAGTAAGATCTAGCACCTATGCCTTCTCGGATAAGGGCGAACAATCTCAAAAGTCCCTTGTGCAAGTTGCGAACGTTAAAGATCCCTTGCTTAGTGGTCCAAAATCGATAAAGGTGATGTCACATTACAAGCGAGAGAGCGGAGCTGAACAGGAATGAAAGAAATTATATTGTTTCTTTAAATGGCCATACCAGGAGCGGTACCCGCACAGGTCTTGCCAGCATTGAGCGAGACGAAACCTCGCTAGATCTAGTTTTTTTCTCGCTTCCCGCTCAGCTTGGCTCATTTTGAGACAGAGACACCACCCTGCCCCACATTTCAGTATGTATTTGTAGATTTCATCCCCCGGCTGTCTGTATACGCTACTATTAGACATCTCCATGTGTTCACGTGAGTCTAGAAAATTACTCACCCCATCTCTTGTTTGTACTGTGTATCTGACCCACGGGTCAGTCAACACATCGGTTTTCACCTCAGTTGTTTCCGCTAGCTTACTTGCAGCTTATTTCCCGGTTGAGAAAAGCAGCTCATAGATAAAGAATGGCCACCCCCAGTTTATCACTCATCGCATGTTTCACCTCTCGCTTGTAATGTGGCCTCACCCTATGATGAGTAGGCTTCGGTCGCCACCCCAGCAACATTCAAAATGAATTCCTACCAAACAAAAATGTTGTGTCCCGCGCGCTCATAAGACAAGACCTTATGCATGTTGCGAGCGCCGCAAAACAAAATACAAAGCATGCTGAATGCAATACTGCTTACTTAAACTTATTAAACCAGTGCCACTGGTTCTCCATGACAGCTCACACGTAACATGTACAATGAACAAGATTTCTGTGTGGTGTGGCGGTTAGACGCTTCGTGTCGCACTCAGGAGACATGAGTTCGACTTTTGAGCAGGTAGAAAATTTTTATCAAGTACTTCAGTCTTTCCACTGGGGTGTTGTACAATGAAACTCTGATTCAATGAAGTCTTCTGGCCTGGCCTTCAATTTCGTTGAATCCGAGTGTTCCTTTATAACAGTTTTTACGCAGACAATGTTAGGCATCGAGCAAATAATGTACATGTATAGTGTATTTGACTTTCTCAATCAAAAGTGCAGCATTTTGATTTCAAATAAGAAGCTTTACGCTTTGTTGATATCAAAGAAATGCTGGAAAATTCCAGGAAAATACTGTATTCCACTAAGCATCGTCGTCCGCTCCTTCTGTCTCGGGAGACAATGGCTGCGCCTGTTCGTCACTCCTGTACAAAAGGGCTGATTTGTTCAACTTATACAGGTCAATGTGTCATCGATAATTATGTATTGCTAGCCGAACTAGTCATGTTGCTTGCAGAACCTTGTTTGTGGCAACGTTTGATTCCACAGTCCAGTGCGCAATTCACTTCGCAGATCTTATGTCAAGACCAGCTATCATTATCATTGTAATATTGATCAGTTGCCGGGAAAAAAAAACCAGGTGACGCGCTTGTACTAGTAACTCTTCTGAACTTCAACACCCGGACCGCTTGTGCTCCCTCCCCCAAAACCCATCAGACACACGCACACAGTCCGTGGCCTTCATGATAACCACGTACGCCACGCACAGTCACACGGGTGCTGGCTGCCCGTCTGACCCCGACATGCGCTATGACATGAGTGTCAGTGAGTGCCAATAATAACGCATGTTTTTGGTATGAAAGTAGGCTGCTGATTGGTCGCACGAGGCAGTTCACCCCGCAAGCGACTTAGTTGAATCCGATTATTTTTATGATAAAAAAACACACCACCAAAAAAACAACAAACAAACCAAAAAAAACCGCGATGGAATCCAACTCCTTTAGTTGAATCGAAGTTTTCTTAAATCGAGTTCCATTGCATACGTCTTATCTCAGGTTGGCCCCGACAGGCAGGGTCGCACCTCACCCTCCTAACCTAAATGATCTAATCGAAACCGTGTCGATGGGGGCGTAAAAACACGTACATAAAAAAATTCAGTTTACTTACTACTTGTTACCCTACTTTACATTACTGGTAACATAATTACACAGGAAGCCTCAACTTTATGAAAATTTGGAACAGGATAAAAATCCCACTTGTTCTAAACCAGTTTTAATTTTAATCTTAAGTTATCTAACTGGTTTGTACAGTGTATATTTTACCATCCATAGAGTAAACGATACATGTAATATCTTACCATCCATGTACAAGTACTTCGTTCAATCACTATTGGTTTGGTACCTTTTTGTGTTCCTTTTGCAATTATGAATGTGGTACAGTATAGTACTTAGGACAGAGAGAGAGAGAGAGAGAGAGAGAGAGAGAGAGAGAGAGA
>NW_004798288.1:86095-93698 GCF_000002075.1 Aplysia californica | reverse complement strand
GGGAGGAGAGAGAAAGAAAGAAAGAGAGAAAGAATAGGAGAGACAGGCAGGGGGAAAGGAAGGAGACAGAAATCGCTTGCTGAGAAGAGCTGGATGATGGAAATCACTAGTGTCTTGTTAAAGTATGTTACAGTTACTTGTGTATTATATACATTATATATCATTCAGCTTTGGTTTGGTTAGGAACCTTATGAAGCTCATTAACATTGTGCCACACACTGGGATTGTGAGACAAGCTCTCTGGTGACGAGCCAAACCATTGACGAATTATGCAGTTTATCGCCTCACCTGTAGTGTATGTTGTGCCATGGAACACAAGAGATTCTGTTATTTGCGGCACTTCAAAGAAGGAACAGGTCTAGGTTCAATGGTGGGAACAAATCTTTAAAAAATCTTAAGCATCTGTATCAGGAACGTAGTAATAACGAACCCTATAAAGCTTTAAAATTAAAGAAGGAAGAGAAGATCATCGGCTCAGCCATGACCAAAATCCCAAAAGGAGAGTAAATAATTTCCAAATTTTCCACTATGTCACAAGAGAAAGGCAAAACACACTTACTAGAAATGTATTTAGCTTTTACTTTAAACGTCGACATAAATTCAGAAGTGCAATTTCAATACAGAGTGATAAATGAATGAGAGAATGCATCAATGTGGTGCTGACAGAGGAGATTACTTGTACAAAATGAACGAGTATTCAAGTACACAATGGATTGGAAGACAGATTAAAAACAGATTCTAAAAATTCTATAAAATGAAGAATAAAGAAAGTTTGAGGTAGTCAGAAAAGGAGAGAATCATAGACATGGGCAGTTTCAGAAGAAGGGAAATGGAGCTGATAGACAAGAAGAGCAAAGACTCAAAGACAATTTGAACACAAAAGTGTAGATGGAGAATTATGGTTCAATGTTATGTCAGGCATTTGGAAACTTGACACAAAAACCTACAGCCGGAACAGGAACAAGGAAATTCAACAAACAACAGAGAGACAACAGGACAAACCCATGATAAGCCAAGAGTGGGGTGGACAACAGAGACAAAAACAGCACAAATGAGAAAAGGAACCTGATGTACATAAATCATTTGACAAATGCATTATAGAACAATGTACATTTGTACACTTCAATCTGTACAGGGCATTAGAGATGTAAAACTGACACATGCAGGTATTCGTTCTATAAGGAAAGATAGACAGGATGAACAGAGCGTTATGCACAGAGAAAATCTCCAGTATGGTACACACCACAAAATAGAACGAATCTATAAAGCAGGCATTGTACAGCAAAAAAAATTCAGGTATTATACAAAGATCACAGAGGACAGAAGGAAAGTTTTGACAATAAAGTAGACAGATATATGAATATATTCATTGGGATGTAAGGGCATTTAATCATAGATACTGGTATTGAGATGCACTGGTTCAGAAGTTGAGAAAGACGAGATGGTGTCTGAAGTAGGACATCAGTCAGATTACAAATCATTACATTGATTCCCCAAATTTCCGTTACATACATTTTTCTTTACCAAAAGCAAAGAAAGACACAACCGTACCAGAGACATTAAATGCTTCAAACCATAGTAATATTATGCTTCTCAAGTTGCAAATGAGACTAAACCAGCCTCATAGGGACGTGTCAGACACTGAGATAGTGCAGCAGGATGTAAGAGAATGGTTAGACTATTGGTTCTCTATAGCATTGAATTCCCTGGGAGATACTAAACTACTTATCGATTTGCGAATGAAAGACTTGCAAATTTTAAAAAAAAATGCAATAGATATCTGCAATTTTAAACAGTGTGGTATGAACGTAGAAGTTTTAAAAAATCATGTACATGGTCACAGTACTAAAACTCTCAAAATAACGCATCTGAAACAAAAATGTTCGACTAAAAATTCAGTAGTAAATGGTATGCTGAACACAAACTGGTGTAAAAATAAAAGCAGGCAGTTTCGCTTCTGATTTCAGAGCACTTTGCAGATTCACAAAATGCAATCTCATCAATTCATTCAAAGACACTGTTACAGTTAGGCACTCTTACATTTCCACACAGTCAAACTGTGAAAATAAAAATTTTGTATTGACAATAAAAGTGTTTTTAAAAATTTATAAAAATTACTGTGCAGTCCGTATCCTGTTCAGTATTTGGCGATGAGCTAAATACAGTTGTGAAGGAACAGGATATTTACCAGCTGTTTGCCGAGGCCCTTCATGAGTGCTTTTGCATCTGACCAGAGGGTCCCTTGTTCTGATCTTGGACGTTCTGACGGTAATGTTCTAGAAGCACCTGAAGATGAAAAGAAAATCAGTGCACCTCTCAAGAAAATAATTGATTTCAAATAATTGATTATGACTTTCAAATTCAAACGTAGGGAGCAGTTAAGAGTTGCAAACTGTTTACAAATAAGGACAAGACAAGACATAATTTTGTGAAAAAACTCTCAGTATTGTATTTAAGATGTTGAGTGAAGCTAGGTGTTACTCTTACAGTCTCATGAAAGTGCATCCAGTGACATTAAATGAACAAAACCTAAAGTAACATTCAACGACAGGAGAACAATTTTTTTGTTTTAGTTGAGATTTTACGGCGCTCACAACTGCATAAGGTCATATGGGTGCCAAGGGGTGGATGTCAACAGAGAACTCCTTACCGGGAATCAGACTTCCTCTGCTCACCTTTCTAGCTTCAACAGCACAAAGTCTGCTTTGACTATCAAGACAACCCGGAAATAGCAGGTCACAAGAGTGTGACAAACATAAAAAAAGAAGTAGAGGTAAATGACGATAGTAAGGATTTGGGAAGAAAAAGCAGCAGTTCCTTGTAGCAGTTCAAGCACAGTTAAGAGCATGACATTGTTGGATCATCCCATTTACAATTCTACTGTGCATTATAACAAGAAATGTCCCACCTTTGGGAATGGCCTAAAGACACTTCAGTCAGTGGCACTGCCCCAGGGGGTGAACAGTTTTTGGTAGGGAATAACATCAACAATAGACATATCATACAAAACACATCTTTAAGATTAAGACCCAACATAAAAGCTCCTCTTACAAACATCCCAGGAGCTCTTGTGGCCTAGAGGTTAAGGTGTTCGCCTCTCATTCAAAGGTCCCGGGTTCGAATCTGGGTAGCGACCGAAACATTTTCTTCTCTAAAATTGTCTCCTTTCACATCCTTTCCAGCTCTCGGGCAATAGTCTGTCGTCAGCTTTCGTCTCCACATTCTGCCCCCACCCCCTCCTCTGGGCTCCTAACTCTTTCAGCAGCCTTTCTACAGCTTTTCCTTCCTTGGCTCCTTCTCACTGCTGTCTTTCAGCCACACCCCTGATCTTCTGGTAGGAAAGATCTACACCTGGCCTTCTCGGAAAAGGGTGAAAAATCTTGGAGGGCCCGTGTATAAGTTACGCACGTTAAAGATCCCTTGGTGGTCTAAAATTGATTATAAGAGTAGGCTTTGGCAACTACATTAGGTCATATGAGCGTGCGGACACACTAAACATTTTCAGTTGGTAGGAAATTTTTGAATTTTGCCCAGGTGGCTGCCGAAGCCTACTCTTATCGATTTTAGACCATCAAGGGATCTTTAACTCACTGACTATGGTTCCCGTCACAGGTACGGGGCGGACTTTGCGGTTTTGTTCTGTATCTTGTGCCCCCGTCACATGTACGGGAACAGACTCCTGTGTTAGTGTTGCCGCTTGTTTCGATTCGTGCCGAGTTTGGCGTAAGTTTCGTGGTAACTTTTTAAGTAATTGAAGAAGGACAGTCACATCAGGCGTTGACCTGACCGGAACTCGCGCTATGTTTTTTCTATACAGCTGATAGTAATCCGACAGTCGCATCTAAGTAACGGTCGCTTGAACAAGAATCAAATAATTTAGCTGTTTTCGATACTTCTGTTCGTTTTGCTAGTTCTTGTGACTCAGGATATGATGTGTCTGATAGTTAGGACCCTGGATATGTACCTGAACACGGCCCGAGTCATAGTTTTAGGGCTAGATCTAGCACTAGTACAGGTGTTGTTGTTCATGCGATGAAATCACAACTTCGTTCCCCATATCTGTCTCATGTATTTATATTTTCACCAAACACTCACACATGGATACAAATCAAAACAGAACACTTTGAACTTTTATTTTTGGGTATATTTTTGTGGTCGTTGTGAATTTCATTCTATCTGTCACTTCTCTGAAAATTTTCCTAAAAATTAAATTCATGCCTATTTTGAAAAAATCATAAAAATTAAAGCATTAGACCTAGACAACTTACATTTTTTGCAGTACATTAGGTTTGAAAGTATCTTTACCTTGTCCAAAAATAATAACAATAGGGTAATTCTGAAAGTTGTGGTGGTGTTTTGAAATACCCCCCAAAATGCCAGTACTCAGTGCTAGTGACCGGTGAAAGGGGCCAGTAGTCAGTGAGTTAATGTGTGCGACTTGCACACAGGACCTCCGAGATTTTTCGCCCTTCTCCAAGAAGACTAGGTGTAGACCTTTCCTTCCATAAGATCAGGAGTGTGGATGGGAGACAGCACTAAGGAGCCGAAGAGTGCCAGTAGAAAGGCTGCAGAAAGAGTCAGGAGACAAGAGGATGGGGCAAAGGAGGCGAGAAGGAGAAAGTGGAGATGAAAGCAGATGAGAGAAAATTGCTAGAGAGCAGGAAAGGAGGTGAAAGGAGACACTTTTTTTTAGAGAAGGAACATTTCCGTCGCAATCCTGATTAGAATGCAGGACCTATTGAACGAGAAGCGAACATCTTAACCTCTAGGCCACGAGAGCCCCTGAAGAGGAATTTAAGAAATAGCAATTAATTGTGATGTACAGCGCTGACATTCACTGACAATGTAAAAGGATACAGAAGAAAATGTTTGAGTAAAAAAAAATATGCTCACACACCACTAAAAGACCTACAGAGCACTTAGACATTCAGAAAACAAGACTTACCTTTCTGTACAAGGTCTGATCCTTCCACAGGGTGGCAGCTTGGCAATTTAGTGGACTTTCATTGTTGGGTTCTGGGGAATGAAAAGGGGGTGCAAAGAGTTAACGACATTGTACTGTTTCTATTTTCGATTGTTGTCAAGTTCCTTCAAATATCTAAAGGATAGAATAAGATTAACTGCAGTGAGTCTAATCAACCAGTAGAAAAAGGGGCTCACTAATAAGGCATCGCCAGACATGGATTTTTTAAAGTTTGTGAGGATCACTAGCCTTAACTTTTGCTGAAAATTAAGAGTATAACAACCAACACTACAGATATAGGCACAGGGTGGCGTTCTACATTATATAGCTGCTTAACACTTAAACCAAGCTTTGTAACTCCAAGTTGATCAGATTTTAATATTTTGATCGAAAAGTGGCCCAATGAATGGAAAGTACTGCAGTGTCAAAAGTTCACTTTGATTGATGATGTAAAAACGGCATGTAACAAAGTTATTTAAACTGAACAAATTGAGCTGAGACAAGTTTAAACAACTGGATCTTTCATAAATGTGCTTTTTATTAGAAAAAGAACAATTCTTGGTTCGCTACCCTTAAGGCAGCTGTATGGACTTCAACCCATGACTACAACACCAAAAATGATTGATTTCCCCATCTCCAATTCTTTTGTTAAAATTCATGCACAATATGCTAATTTGACAAAGAGTTTGAAAGGAATTAAACAAAACTGTTAATCATAGAACAAAATCATACCAACTTTGGCTAATTAATCAGGCTATCTTACTGCTATCTCTTACGGATGGGTCATAGAACACCCCTCCCCAAAACCATGTTTTTGGGGGGGAGGATCTGAGCAGAGAATTGAGTGGTGAACCAAGAATTCTGAAGTCTGTTTCAGATATAATGGCACTTGACAATGACGCTCTTACCACCAAGCAAACTTTGAATGGACAAAAGGACTGTTCGAACATCATACAACGCTGACCACTTGTCCTTGAGGATGTCGAGACAGATGTTTCCATAGCTGTCTACATTGGGGTGGAAGCATGGCGTTTCAAACTTTACCAGAACTGGTTGCAAGGGATACTGAGGGGGGAAGGACAGGGAGAGCTGATACTTCAGCCCTTCGTACACCTGTGGGAAAAAGAAATTGAAGTAGAGCCAGAAGATACCAAGTTGAGGTAAACAGGGAGTTAACATAAGGCTTTAAGAAAAAATGTATATATATATAAAATAAAAACAAATAAAATTCAACTTTTATCATTGATCCCCATTGGGACATTTGGTAAAATAAAATAATGCACAGTATCACAATGGTAGACACACACCATTGCTGGTCATCATTGCACACCGCCCTGTCTCTGAAAAAGGGTTATCAGTCATGTCTTGTTCAAGGAGACATTGTATTCTTGTGACCAACAACCTAAAGACCGCTGATTTTTGCTTCTTACCACTCAAAAGAGGACCCCCCCCCTCAATCCCCTCACCATGAGAAAGCAGACAGCCAGATTTCACACATATATATATTATATAGCAACACTGAAAAAGAAGGAGCAGAGAGCACCCGTATGCCAACCAAGCAACTGTTCGATACACATGAATTTAAAACAACACTGACTGTGAAGATTAAAAAAGGTAAAGGACGAAAAGACAAACACAGAAAACTCACAGTTCCCTGTCCTCCTTCAATGGTGCCAGTCCATTTGAAGATGTTGGTGTCACTTGGGAAGGCAGAGATTCCTGGGCAGCTGGACATCTGCGGGTAATTAAGATAATTTATTAGTAAAGCAATTTTCTTTCCTTTTAATTTGAAAAGAATTAATAACTGCTGCCTTACAGAACTCCAATAAAATCTGTCAACAAATCAGAGCTCTCTCATGAGAACAAAATAAACTAGAACTGGGCAATTTTTGAAAGGATCAATCCCATCTTTACATTTCATTCAAAACAAAACACGAGAGGTTTGTTAAAGGCTCTGATGGTATCAGTATCATTGTAAATTGTAAAAGATTTTATGGGGCACTCTTGGTCTCGAGGTTAAGGTGTTTGCCTCTCATTCAATAGGTCCCGGGTTCGAATACGGATCATCAATGCCTTTCACCCCTGGCAGGGTATAGGCCACATACAAGCTCCTTCCATTTATCTGTCCTGAGCCATCCTTCCAAGCGAGCTTCATTTCTCTCATGTCCCTTTCCACGCATCTCCTCCATGTTTCCCGTCGAATACGGATAGGGACTGAAAATTTTCTTCTCTAAAATGTTCAGCCTTCACCTCCTTTCCTGCTCTCTAACAATAGTAACAATGTTCTGTCATCTGCTTTCATTTCCACTTTCTGCCCCCACTCCCTCACCTCCTTTGCACCCTCCTCAGGGCTCCTGACTCTTTCTACAGCCTTTCTACTGCTATTCCTCGGCTCCTTCTTACTGCCATATTTCAGCCACACCCCTGATCTTCTGGTAGGAAGGATCTACACCTAGCCTTCTCCGACAAGGACCAAAAATCTTGGAGGTCCTGTGTGCAAGTTGCGCATGTCAAAGATCCCCTGGAGATCCAAAATCAATAAAAGTAGGCTTTGGCCGCCACCTGGGCAAAATTCAAAATTTCCTGCCAATTGAAAATGTCTTGCTCGCTTAAACGACCTTATATAGTTGTTCGCGCCAT
>NW_004798288.1:71978-85953 GCF_000002075.1 Aplysia californica | reverse complement strand
AGAGAGAGAAAGAGACAGGGAGCGAGAGAGAGGGGTAGAGAGGGAGGGAGAGGCACAAAAAGCTGAATTATAAGAACAGTACTAGTTTTGAAGAATGCGGGTCCCGTTTGTTTAAGCTTTGCATCATCCACACAGAGCAGGTCTACTGGATATTGATAAAGACTGAATTATTCGGTATCCATGTTTTATCCTGGCGAGAGCGAGAGATGTGCTGTCATTTTTCAGTAGCCTACTTACTTTACTTTTCCGATCCAGCGGCCATTTGGGTTCTAGCCCTTCGGTCTGTTGATGTGGCAAAGAATTTGCAGGTTTTAATCAGCTGTGCTTTGTCGCTGCATAGGGTATTTCCGATGTCTGGGGAGGCAGGTAGGTAGGCGCTATGCAGGTCACAAAGTGCTGGGCAGTTAAAGAGGTGGTGTGGTACTGTTTCATCCTGGCAGTCGCACAACGGGCAGTCGGGTGGGGTATCCTTGCGGATCCTAATAAGGTATTAATTTAGTGGTATGTGTTGTGTTCGCAGGCGAAAGATCGTGACTTGTTCTCTTCTACTCAAGGAATTTATTGCATCTTTAGAGTTGGGGGCTGTCATGTGTGCAAATAGTTCTTCCAGTTTTGCCCATTGCCCATCCATTCAGCCACTGTTCCCTGGTGTTGCATTTGATGATGTTCTTGGCTGTCTGTTGTGATACTGGATTGTGGGATTGTGTTTGTGATGCTCCCTTCTTGGCAAGGGTGTCTGCTCTGTCGTTTTCTGGGATGTTGCTGTGGCCAGGTATCCACTGTAGTGTCAGGTCGACGGCATAGGTCTGTATGAAGGTGTTGATTGTTTGAGCCACAGATAGGCAGGCTGGGCTTTTGAAATTCAAGTTTTCCAAAGCTTGGAGTACTGACAGTAGCCTACAAAATGAGCAGTAAATCTAAAATTTCACTTGTTTCATAAAGGGGGTTTCAGGGGGGCTTGCTCCCTGACCTAACAAAAACATGGGTGGGGGTTTTAGAGGGGCATGTCCCCCTGAATTCGCCCATGAATTTGATGTTTTGCATCCCTTGATATCTCTCCCTATCAGCACACGCGTAATAAAAAAGCAATCGTTTAGAACCAGAAATAATTGTCGGTGGAGCCAAAACCCACACTCCGAAGTTGCCCACAGCCCCTGTTGAAGTTGCCGCATTTACAACCCTATCAAGGTTGCCCCCAAGCAAGGGTAAGCCATAAAATCGCTATTGGTTGAAAATTTGAAATGCAATTAGAGTAAAGAACAGAATAATTGAGAACTAGATCTAGAATCTAAATCAGCTGCGGCTTTACACTACAAGAACAATATTAAAAATGGTCTGTGTTCTTTCATAAAGGCGGGTGCAGATCTATCTGGGCCTGCATCTAGATCTAGATGTAGTAGATCTAGGCCTATTTTTAAATTGCGGCACAACACGAACCTCTTGAGGAAGCACAAATTTTACGAAGTGGCTAGCCTGACAGTCTTGCCGCACTTAGATATATCTGGGTTTGGCCCTATTGACCACAACCTGTTGAGTACACAGGTCTCTTAGATCTAGAATCTAGTAATTATTCAGGTTTAAAATACATGCATTATGTCAGTAAGGCACTTTTTGGTTTTTCATATGAAATACCATCATTAAATTATAAGTACGGCTAGATCTAGCTTGATAGTCTAGTCGCTAGACAAGCAGTCTAGCAGTACTTTAAGTTTAAGTACGGCTAGCCTGGCAGTCTAGCCGTACTTATTTTAGGCTCTAGTCTATTAGAAACCTGTTGAGTACAAAGGTCTCATTTGGAAGATCTATTCTAGATCTAGATATCTAGATGAATTATTCACTGTTAGTGTTAGTTTAGGCACCTGGTTTCGTCTCAAATACAATGTTTTAGCCTAGGTATTGCAAACTAAAAAATTATTTATAATTCAGTAGGCCTATTTTTTCTGTTTGTCAGTCTAAACATCATGATGTATAAGTAGTCTACGGCTAGCCCAGCCGTCTAGCCGTAATTAAGCACGGCTAACCTCTTCCTCCTAAATTTTAAATAGAAAAGGTCCAAACCCACTTTAGACTATTTTTCGACACTATTTTATCCTTTTTGATGATCTTGTAGTTCCGTTCGTAAAAGTCCACCCACGATCCATTTCTTTACATCCAGAAAAGAAATCCGGAAGTCTTGACGACCAAATAGTCAACACAAAGAACAGGGATGCAACCTAACTGCAAAACATCAAATTTTATGGTAAAATTCAGGGCCCCCCCCCCCCCCCCCCCCCCCCGCCCCACCGTTTTATGTTCCCCAACAAATACACAAACAGAAATTAAATGTTAAGATGGTCTGCTTCTGTCCTGTCTGGCAGGGCCAACCCAGGCTGAATGGGATGTATACATCCATCTCAACAAAACAGAAACTCAATAAAATTATATATATACATATATAAGTTCCCCACACAGAAATCAAACCCACCTGTATGCAATGGCAAAGACCTTTTAACCATTTCACCACAGATGCCAGTGCCCTTCTGCAAAATTCTTCATCCAAAAATGACATAAAGGCAATTCAATTCAGTCAAAGAGAGACCAGTAAAAAAAGGATAACTGTTAAAGCATGGTAGAAAAGTGATACAAATAGACAGAAACAATGAAAGTTTCCTTACACATGCATGAGAGAAAATGGTGGAGACGAAATTTGTTTACTATGAAAAAAATACTTACCATTAGTGTTCTGAGTTCTTTCTGTAATCTGAAAACAATAAAAGAAGTTAAAGTTTATCATGTTAGTCAAAACAGAGTATGATAACACACAAAAAAATTTAGACTGGCAAAAGACTGAAGAGTTATCTCCAGTCTAAATTGACCTCCATTCTAACCAATTTCCTGTCAATCACTATGTAAATCTATGCCCTCTCCATCACCTTTACCTGTCCATAAAGAGGATCCAGGGTTTTTTTAAAAACAAAAAATGTCTAATTAAGGAAGTTACAGAGGATCAGATGGACAGACAGTTGAGACAGGGCCACCAACGAAGAAGTGTTAAGGAGAACAAGACACAGCCCAGTCAGAGATGAGGTGGGAAGAATGTTATAGTGTAAGTTTTGTTTTTAGTATTTAAGGAACTACAAAGACTATTACAAAGTTTTGATAAAGTTTCCAAGAGGACCACGGCTAGAGTGTGACTGTTTGTCCTATCTATGATAGGAGTGAGAGATTTTATTTTTTTAAAAGACAACATCGAGCCACAAACTATTCATGTCTACATGATGCTGTCAGACACCTTCCTCAAGACTTACTTTTTAAAAATTTAAAGTCTAGGAAGTCAAGCCCTGTCTATAGACAACCGTATCCAATCAATTGCCCCACACAAACAACTCCCCCCACCCCCCCCCATTTTCTTTTTAGTTTGAAAAAAAGTACAGCCCTCACTGTCTTAGAATCTCAGAAAAGATGAGAAAAGAGAACCAATGATTGAGTAGATGTTTTATGGCACTACCGACACAAAGAGAATCAAGAAGAAAAAGAGGTCCAGTAGGCCTGTTTCACAGCAGACAGTGCCAATTTGGGAGGAATTCCATAACGAGAGACCGCTATGAGTAGAATAAAGGGTTAGGGTTTGGGGTAGGGGTAGAGTTTGTTTGTGGTAAGGGTTGGGTGGGGGTTAGGGTTGGGTTAGGGTTGGGTCAGGGTTAGGGTAGGTTGAGGCACATTCGGCTACGGGCAACTCTGACCACCTCAACCTAGACTTGGCTTTTGAGAATAATTTGATCCCTGTGTCGTGGAATTATCAAAGTCCACTTTTATTCGCTGCACATTTGATTCTATCTAAAAATAAAATTTCAGCTTCCAAGGCTTCCACATATTTTTAGTCAAAAAGCTCCAGAAAACATCCATCCAATGTCGGCGTTCTGTCGCTGCATACTTTTCGCTCTTGAAGAAAAAAATCAGCAGGCCTACTTCACCCGTCATTTACTTTCTTATACACCTCTTTTCTTGCTCGAAAATATTCATATAATGAAACTTTGGTATCCTTAGCTTCATTTCAATCTAACTAGAATTTGAAATATTGATTATAATATGAATTTAGATGAATTTAAAATTATGGAGTGAGATTTTAGTGGCTGGTGCAAATTCGACAGGGCAAAACGGGGTAACTTCAACAAGGCGTAGACCAATTTCGACCTGACTCAGATTCATTTCAGTCCAAACCAAATATCAGCTTCATAAGCAGAATCACCTTAAACAAACAACCACATTTCACTTTAATCTTGTTTGTATGATTATCATTTTCATCATGGGTCGAAATCCTTGACCGACCTGATACAAACTAGTAGAAATTTTGACTAAGATAGGCTACTCAACTGTCGCAAGTTAAGATGTTTGACAGAGAGAGTGTGTGTGTGCATTATATGTGCAAGTGCGTGTCTTCGTGTGTATGCGCACTCAGAGAGAGAGGGAGAGGAGGCGGTAAGGAAAGAGAAGAAAGGGGGAGGGAGAGAGAGAGATAGAGAATTCAGCAAAGAAGGGTTGAGAGAGAGAAAAGAGGAGAGAGAGAGAGAGAGAGAGAGAGAGAGAGAGAGAGAGAGAGAGAGAGAGAAAGAGACAGGGAGCGAGAGAGAGGGGTAGAGAGGGAGGGAGAGGCACAAAAAGCTGAATTATAAGAACAGTACTAGTTTTGAAGAATGCGGGTCCCGTTTGTTTAAGCTTTGCATCATCCACACAGAGCAGGTCTACTGGATATTGATAAAGACTGAATTATTCGGTATCCATGTTTTATCCTGGCGAGAGCGAGAGATGTGCTGTCATTTTTCAGTAGCCTACTTACTTTACTTTTCCGATCCAGCGGCCATTTGGGTTCTAGCCCTTCGGTCTGTTGATGTGGCAAAGAATTTGCAGGTTTTAATCAGCTGTGCTTTGTCGCTGCATAGGGTATTTCCGATGTCTGGGGAGGCAGGTAGGTAGGCGCTATGCAGGTCACAAAGTGCTGGGCAGTTAAAGAGGTGGTGTGGTACTGTTTCATCCAGGCAGTCTCACAACGGGCAGTCGGGTGGGGTATCCTTGCGGATCCTATTAAGGTAGGAATTTAGTGCTATGTGTTGTGTTCGCAGGCGAAAGATCGTGACTTGTTCTCTTCTACTTAGGGAATTTATTGCATCTTCAGAGTTGGGGGCTGTCATGTGTGCAAATAGTTCTTCCAGTTTTGCCCATTGCCCATCTACTCAGCCACTGTTCCCTGGTGTTGCATTTGATGATGCTCTTGGCTGTCTGTTGTGATACTGGGTTGTGTGGTTGTGTTTGTGATGCTCCCTTCTTGGCAAGGGTGTGTGCTCTGTCGTTTCCTGGGATGTTGCTGTGGCCAGGTATCCACTGTAGTGTCAGGTCGACGGCATAGGTCTGTATGAGGGTGTTGATGGTTTGAGCCACAGATAGGCAGGCTGGGCTTTTGAAATTCAAGTTTTCCAAAGCTTGGAGTACTGACAGTAGCCTACAAAATGAGCAGTAAATCTAAAATTTCACTTGTTTCATAAAGGGGGTTTCAGGGGGGCTTGCTCCCTGACCTAACAAAAACATGGGTGGGGGTTTTAGAGGGGCATGTCCCCCTGAATTCGCCCATGAATTTGATGTTTTGCATCCCTTGATATCTCTCCCTATCAGCACACGCGTAATAAAAAAGCAATCGTTTAGAACCAGAAATAATTGTCGGTGGAGCCAAAACCCACACTCCGAAGTTGCCCACAGCCCCTGTTGAAGTTGCCGCATTTACAACCCTATCAAGGTTGCCCCCAAGCAAGGGTAAGCCATAAAATCGCTATTGGTTGAAAATTTGAAATGCAATTAGAGTAAAGAACAGAATAATTGAGAACTAGATCTAGAATCTAAATCAGCTGCGGCTTTACACTACAAGACCAAGATTAAAAATGGTCTGTGTTCTTTCATAAAGGCGGGTGCAGATCTATCTGGGCCTGCATCTAGATCTAGATGTAGTAGATCTAGGCCTATTTTTAAATTGCGGCACAACACGAACCTCTTGAGGAAGCACAAATTTTACGAAGTGGCTAGCCTGACAGTCTTGCCGCACTTAGATATATCTGGGTTTGGCCCTATTGACCACAACCTGTTGAGTACACAGGTCTCTTAGATCTAGAATCTAGTAATTATTCAGGTTTAAAATACATGCATTATGTCAGTAAGGCACTTTTTGGTTTTTCATATGAAATACCATCATTAAATTATAAGTACGGCTAGATCTAGCTTGATAGTCTAGTCGCTAGACAAGCAGTCTAGCAGTACTTTAAGTTTAAGTACGGCTAGCCTGGCAGTCTAGCCGTACTTATTTTAGGCTCTAGTCTATTAGAAACCTGTTGAGTACAAAGGTCTCATTTGGAAGATCTATTCTAGATCTAGATATCTAGATGAATTATTCACTGTTAGTGTTAGTTTAGGCACCTGGTTTCGTCTCAAATACAATGTTTTAGCCTAGGTATTGCAAACTAAAAAATTATTTATAATTCAGTAGGCCTATTTTTTCTGTTTGTCAGTCTAAACATCATGATGTATAAGTAGTCTACGGCTAGCCCAGCCGTCTAGCCGTAATTAAGCACGGCTAACCTCTTCCTCCTAAATTTTAAATAGAAAAGGTCCAAACCCACTTTAGACTATTTTTCGACACTATTTTATCCTTTTTGATGATCTTGTAGTTCCGTTCGTAAAAGTCCACCCACGATCCATTTCTTTACATCCAGAAAAGAAATCCGGAAGTCTTGACGACCAAATAGTCAACACAAAGAACAGGGATGCAACCTAACTGCAAAACATCAAATTTTATGGTAAAATTCAGGGCCCCCCCCCCCCCCCCCACCCCCTATTCTTGACTCTTGGGGCCCAAACCGGCGAATAATAATTGGGGGGTGGGAACTGCCGAAAAAGCGCTATTCTTTGCTTGAATTTTGATTTTCTGGCAATTCAGGGTCTCTGGCAGTAGCAATCAGCTTTGGACTTCAACTGCCATGCCCGAACCCTGTCGGGTGATCCGCGTAGACCGCTACCTGCCAAACCCGAAACCCGTCGGGTGCGTTTTTACTAGACTACTATTTTTCAAAATTCCGACGTGTTGGGCTTGGCAGTCGGAAGTAGGCGACATAAGCCAGTTTAATTTCGATTCCGCATTGTTGCAGTAACTTCCCTTGAATAAGTTATTTAAAAATTGAAGACTTTTTAGAACTCACCCAAAACGAACTGAAAACTAAGTACCAACGCTCAGTTACGATGGCGACGGCGTCTCAACGAGGTCGGAACATTTGAATTGATGGACCCATTCGTCAATAAAGGGTCAGATTTAGATCTTTTTGCAGATGATAGTGATGATGAACCATCATACAGAATTGAAAATGAGTACAGGAAAGGAAATAGGAGAGGTGCGGACAAGTGAAGATGAAAACTGTGCTAGATCTAGGCCGAGATCTAAAATTAGGTGTTCCCCATCCTCAGACCTATGATCCGGCGCTTCCCGGTCCCAGTTCAGACTCATCACACAAACGTTAAAGATCACACAACGTAGATTTAGACCCCAAAATGCCCAAATGATAGGATTACAGCTGACACAGACCCTCCTTGGACTACGCTACAAACTTCAAATAGTGGCACCCCTCCCCCAATGGCCATGCCCTGTCCTGCAACCACACACCCTGATGTTGATGCTCAGGATGGGTGAACTGATCATGACTTGAATGACTTTCCAGTTATATAATATAAAATTTGTCAGATATCTTTTCAAAGTGATTCTTCAACATTTGTCAGTTGATACAACATCTATTTCTTGCAGAGACAAAGATATAATAAAGGCATGCATATCGACTGAATGTACCACAAGCACCTAAATGTTAATGTTAAGTGGCTATCCTCACCCGGGGTGAGGATAAAAAAAAAATCGATAAAAATACGATCTGCCTCTCACCCTGGGTGAGATTTGCCAGCGTTGGCTATTCTCACGCGGTGTGAAACAAGACCTGTTTTTCCTAATTTCGGAGTACTGTCTATCGGTGTGGATGATCAAATGGATAAAAGCCAAGAAAAAATTACGTCATACTAGCACAACATTTTAAGCTAATTTGATCGTCTACAAAGATGCTAGATATAGATCTATGGCTATTTAACTTTTCGAATCGAGCCGAACTATGCGGGTCGCCATTTTGTTTTGCCCAGAAGTTCTCGTGCCACACACACACACACACTACCGGGTCTGGGCGCTGAAACTTTCCGAAATCACAAAAGAGTTCCCCTACCGGGTCTGTATACTTCGTGACCTTGTTCCCGGTTACCGGGTCTGTATACACTTCGAAGTAAAAATTTACCTTTTTTTTTTTAAAGTGGCTATTCTCACCCGCCCGGAAGTTCTCGCAAGATCAACTCCTCCCCTCTTCTTTCTCTCTCTGTCTCTTTCTGAATACTGTCTATCGGTGTGGACGATCAAATTGACCAAAACAAAGTTAAAAAATGATGTTAAAACACAAAAGTAAATAAATTTGGTTGTCTACAAAGATGCTACGGCTATTTAACTTTTCGAATCGAGCCGAACTACGCGGGTCGCCATCTTGTTTTGCCCGGAAATTCTCGCGCTACTCCTCTCTCTCTTTCTCTCCACTGCCCACAGACAAAATTGTACGCTTTTAGTAGGCTACAATTGTAATGGAACGTTTGTTCACGGCACAGAATTCTACAATTTTTCCTCACAGTGTAGAATTCTATGGTTTAGGGTGAACGCAAAATTTGGTGAACGCGCACCGGGTGAGAATAGCCACAAGACTCGCCTGCACTATTCTCACTCCGGGTGAGAATATAGAGGTGGCCTTTTTTTTAATTTGTAAAGTTCAATGCTGTAGACATAATAATAATGCTCACAGTGAGGTTTTGAAAATGGCCCCGAGGTCCCGAAAGCCTGGCATTCCTCCGTTACCCTGCCGAGAAAAGCCTGGCAGTGAGTGAGTTAACGAACGGACTACAAAATCAGCGTAGACTAGAGTCTGCTACTCAGGCTACTGTGACAGTGAGACTCTAGAACTTGTTAGGGGCCTACCTTTTGGAAACATTGTTTACAGTTGTCTTTGCTGAATCAACGGCCGAGGTTGCCATATCTTTTTCGTCAAAAGACTGTTGGGTCAGTAACGTCTGATCTGGTCGGGAGTTTTCGGCTAAAAGAATGATACAATATTTTGAGACCCCGAACTGAACTCAGGTGAACTCGCACACTTGCTTGAATTTCATTGAATTTGGGAGAACTACAAGCATAGCCAATCAGAGAGTAGTTCCGGTACGACTAAATAATTTCATTGTTACCGCCCCTGTTGATCAAAACGAGAAACGCCTTTTTGTTGATTCTATCTTATCTTTGAACAGTCACGTAGATCTAGATGCTTTGAATATTAGTATTGAGAAGGAAAAAAGTCAAGAAGAGAGGACAATACAGACAAACTAACCAAAAACTGTCTGATTTAAAGAAGTAGGCCTGACATTTCTGTAGGCATGGCTATGCCTAGGCTTTCTCAGTTTTGTAGGCCTAGATCTAGGCCTATTGGAAACGCCGAGTTCTAAAAGCCTCGAGCTTGGCCTTCTCAGTCAGGCCCTGCAGTGTCTCGGTATCGCCGGCGCACCGTTCGCGGAGGGTCAAGGCCTAGACGGTCAGAGAGATAGTAAGAACGTATAGGTCAAGGCGAAAAGCGGCGAAGTGCGCTGGTGAGGGTGATGGGCTAGGCGATTATATGACCGTCTAGGGCTCGCCCCTCATGCGTTCGAGTATACTGTAGACATGCTTGAAAAAAAAAGCATGACTTGTGAAGAGAATGAAGATGGTGTTAGGGCCACAGATACAAAACAAAAAAACTTTCGATGTAAAGGGAGCTGTTTGCAGCTGTCTAACAAGAAAACAGTTGCCATGCGCACTTGCATATGCTGCGAGGAGAAAAAGACGATATTCGATTTGTTTCAGGACATGTGGCTTATTCCTGATCCCCCGGCAATCCCACTGTTTGAGGGGTATCAATGTTTCCAAATCTGTACCCAAACCAAGACTATGATTAACAAAAGTGGGCACAGCAAGTGACCAGACAGGACTAATTTCAAGAAATTCGTATTTTAAAAATGTATAAGACAAATTAAGAACTGAACGAACCTTTCTCCATAGAAGTAAGCAATAAATTTCAAGCTTTGGAATACATCACTAAATCGGAAGAACTATGTAAGAAAATGAAAGACTCAATAATGGAGGCTCTGGAAGAAAATGTCCCATCGAAAGAGAGAGAGAGACAGAGGGCGGGGGCCAAAGAGGGATAGGGGAAATTGGAGAGCGAGGGAGACAGAGAGGTAGAGAGAGAGAGAGAGGGGGGGGGGGCTGGGGCGGGGAAGGGGGGGAGGAGGAGACAGGCAGAGAGTAAGGGTGCCCACCCACAGGTACAGAAAGCAGCAAAACGGTACGCAATTTATCCGTCATTGTCCGTGAAACGAACTCGGGCCGTTTTGTGGAGCTTCCTTAATGGCTCTCAACCCATTTAGCTCGCTCTTTTCAGAGACGGACGTTGAATTCGGAGGTCCTGCCTCATATATAATATACTCTTTTCCAAAAGAAACTTGACACATTTTCTTTGAACATAATACTATTAAATCAAAACGGACAACAATGATATTTATATTCAGTGCAATGTGTTAGTTTTACTGTCTTCTGAATCAATTTTGACAACACAACTAAGTGAGTTCACTCACTTCTGTGTGTTTAGTATGATTTCATTTTTTTTACATTTTATTCTGTTAAGCATGAGTTTTCTGTATTGTCTTTGTTATAAATGTGTAGCTTATTTCAAAACCTACAAAAGGTGTGTAATAAGTTTATGAAAACATTGTTTGCATTTGAACTGCGAGCTTCAGAAATCAAGAAAAATGTCAACTTTCAATCATGCCGCGTCTCAGTGCAGATGAACGAGGGCGCGCTGTAGGGCATCACGAATCAGGTGTTCCCGTGGCGGATGTAACAAGGATTTTTAACAGTAGCAAGGAAACCATCTACAGTCTGCAGACCAGGTACATGGACACAGGAAGTACCAGAGACCGGCCAAGATCAGGGAGGCCGCGGGTAACCACCCCGACACAGGATCGGTATGCACCACTCACCTGAAGGACAAGTTCTAGTCTGCTTCGCAAACTGCCAGAATCCTCCCGCAACAGCAACCAGCGAGCACACAGACAGTTATTCGTCTCAGGTCCTTTTCACAGATGTGTCTAGATTCGTCCAAGATCGCTACAAGGTCGAGTGCGGGTATGAAAGGTTTGCTAACCAGTGTGTACATGAAATCCCTAAACATGGATATGGGCAGGTGATGGTTTCGGGCGGAATCACAACAGACCACAGGACGGCACTGGTACATGCTCCGACAACATAGAATGGCGCCAACTCCGTAGCCACCATCTTGCAGCCACATGTGGCACTGTTTGTGCACAACCACTCAGGCTACACCTTACAACAGGACAACGCTCGAGCCCATCGTTCCAGGGTGACACAAGCTTACCTCGCACAACAACAATTCGGTTTCATCCATCCCTGGCCAGCAGTATCCCCCGACATAAACCCGATTGAACATGTGTGGGATATTCTTTGGCCTCAAATCCAAGAGATGAATCCCGCTCCTCAGAACAATGCTCAGTTTATTCTAAGCCTAACCAACGCTTGGAACTTGGAACGCTCTCCCACAACATGACATTTCCAACATCCACAACTCTTTGAGGCGCAGATGCCGCGTCGTCATTGCTGCAGGCGGTGGTCTCACAAGATATTAATCCTTCCGAACTTTCAGACATTACCTGAAATGCTTTTGATTTGACCAGTACCAGTGTGCTTTGCTATCATACGTTTCGAAAACCATAATTTAGGATGACTATGTCAATGTAAATTTTCTTGTTGGAAATATGCACATTTTCTGATTTTTTAAAATTTGGACCATGTCACTTCAGGTGGGGCTTGAAGCACACGGTGTGTATTATGTGCATTAAAATACAGGTTTTCAAATTTAGAAATGCTTCTTCTTCTTAGGTGTAAAAATTTGTCCCTGTGTCTGCAAAGGTTCATTTTTTATTTAACACTATTCTTTATGTCAAGTTTCTTTTGGAAATGGGTACATATATTAACCTTATAGTGTTGATTAGGACGTTAAACCAATACACTTACACTTAAATAATCTTGTAACCATGTACTGAGGCAATTTCTGCGCCCACAAAGCACCCAACAGAGACTTACAGCAACCTGCCCAACGGATTCCGAATCGCATGCGCTATAATAATTCTCTCCGTCGTCAGTCGGTAAGGGGAGACAGCTTTTTATCCCACTTGTCTCAGTGCCATACAAAAAAAGGCTAACGCTGTCAGAAAAGTCGACATTATTTTAAATGCGGCGGTCCGCGAATGGTGTCCAGTTTGTGGGTCATGATGCCCCTATGACAACATCGGATGTTTTTTGCTAACAAACAACATATTATTTATAAAGACACGAACAGGATGTCGGAGAAAAAAATGAAGAAAATAGAACTGTTAAAATCTGTGTTAAGTTTTGTTAGAGAATATAACCATCAAAATAGACGTACGTTCACGTTATACAAATTTATCTTTACGAAAAAGACATTTCAGAGGTAAAAACGCGGTTCGAGCTATCTAAACGTGATGTTCACAATTTCGCTTTCAACAAACCAGCCCAATCGTAGACCGGCTTTTTAGGTATGTGAACATGTGGGCATTCCAGAGCATGTCTGTTTACAGCACACAATGAAGCATGATGTCTGCATATATCTAAAATAATATGTGAGGCATTGTGGTGAAATCAGGCACTCGTCAAAATAACGAAATCGAAGAAACAGACGTTTTGCCACCAGTTTTGGCAATTTTCATCGAATTTTTGTTTTTTGGCTGAACACCTTTTATGCCCATTAAAAACACATTCCAGTGCTGATTTTACTGAAAAACGTTGATTATATGCATATAAAATGTATATTTTTAGTTTCCACGCGCTCTCAAGCTAAGAAAATAATTTAACTTTGAAGACCATTTTTTCGCTAATCGTACCTCTGAAACCAGGCCACCCCACCTCCTTCAATCGCAAATATCTAGACTTGTATCTAAAATAAATGAGTATTGTTTATATGGAAAGCAAGGCAAATATCAGGCTTTAAGATTATACCAATAACTCCATATTTGCCAAAAAATTGACGAGTGCCTGATTCCACCGCGTTGTTACACATATTAGATACTTAAAAGCCAGTAACATGAATCTACACGGGCCTTTTGGTATTAAGCTTCCCATTCGCGCTCATTGCGAACAGATGAGGAGAGGATTAAATGAACAGGGTGTCTCAAAAAGAGGACCCACTTAAAGGGCAATAACTCGGTCATTAGTGAACTGAACAAAAATTTTGAAAAAATAAAATTTAATCAAGAGGAAATCAAGTTTATAAATATGAAGACGTCCATCAACGTCTCCACGAAATATCAAGTTTTAAAAATGTTAACCAAATTAGAATTTGGGTAAAATGCAAAATGTTATGCCTACTTCTTAGAAGCGTTCAGCTACAGGGGCGTGATGGGCCCGTTCTAGTTGAATTTAATTTCGTCAAAGGTTAATTAAAATACTTCTAAAGACGGCAGAGCTATTCTGCCGTCAGCTGACAAAACGCCTTTTTTTCATTTTGGCGCGAAAATTTTTTATTTGATAAATCGATAGTCTGACCTGTTACCCAACTTGTGTGAAAAAATCAAAGTGAAACTGTGACTAGTTTTTTAATAAATTAACATTCAAATTTCGGAAGAACACCTGTTTTAAATGGTTATGCTGACAAAACGCCTTTTTTTATGAGTTTGCTGACAGAACGCCTTTTTTTCCGCCACGGCTTTGGAAAAAAGGCGTTCTGTCAGCAAACTCTGTTCAAGTGAAAAGCCGACAATGTTGCACTGGGGT
>NW_004798288.1:68627-70827 GCF_000002075.1 Aplysia californica | reverse complement strand
TATGAGAGAGAGGGAGAGAGAGAGAGAGAGAAGGGGGGAGAGAAAGAGAGAGTGAGAGAGAGAGAGAGAGAGTGTGTGTGAGAGAGAGGGGGGAGGGAGGGGTGGGGGAGGAAGAGAGAAATGGTCGATTTCTTTTTAATTTTCATCGATGTGAAGAGTTCTAGATGTTATATGAAGCGGTTTTAACTAATGAACCTCTGTGGACATGACTACGGACAGGATGACCTCTTTGACGTCACAATGACCCCTAACCTTACTCGAAAAACATGGGCATGGTGCCGTGCTGTCCAGTTGAAATCGCAAAGCCTATAAATTGTCCAGTCAGTGTCTAAGTTTTGTTTATTAAATCTATGCCTGTCAGATTTGACGTCAAATGCATAACACAGTGGCCGACCTGCATAGAATCTACCTGACAATTCGATAACAAAGTTTGCTTAATTTTATGATATATGGCATCAAATCAGGTTACATGCGACCCACTTTTCTTATGAAACTTTAATACGCTGATTCCGAACGTCTAAAGAAAAGGCGTTCTTGTTAAAACGCCTTGCTCAGGGCAAAGCTGACAAAACGCCTTTTTTTCTGCCACCAACTGTAAAAAAAGGCGTTTTGTCAGCGAACATCTAATAAAAGGCGTTCTTGTTAAAACGCCTTGTGTAAGGCAAAGCTGACAAAACGCCTTTTTTCGTGATTATTTGTTTATTCGTTGATTTCTCGAAACTGCTCTGGACAAAAAAAAGGCGTTTTGTCAGCTGACGGCAGTACTGTCTGTCAGTTTATCGGTTTTGCTGCTTTCTGTTAGAGCTGGGCGGAGAAGCGATTCCGGAATCGATTCCCACGATGAATGTTACGAAAGAAAAGTTCCGACTCCTTTTTATGTAATCCAACTGTTTCCAGTAACTTTGATCATTAAAATCTTTTTTTTTTAGAATTTGTTTTTGAAAAATAAAAGTTGATTCTTCGTAGTGTTTTGAAATCAAAGTTATCCTAAATCCTGAAAATGTTAGGGCCCAACCAGATACCCATCGGAAGAAGTCGCATCTTTAGAAAGTAAGTAATTGGGTTCGGAGTCGATTCCTACGATTACTAGCTTTCAATAATCGGGAACCTAGCCGCCCAGCACTACTTTCTGTCGCCTGGGCGTGAGGTCACAGTTGCCCCGGGAAAGGAGGCAACAAAATGAGAATACGCTTTATACTTTAGCTTGGATGTGGGCGATTCACAAACACACACACACACACACACACACACACACACACACACACACACACACACACACACACACACACACACAAATACACTTACATACATACGCACACATATACACACATGCACACACACACACACAAACACACACACACACACACACACACACACACACGTACACACGTTTGTTTTGTCTGTCTCTGTGTGTGTCTGTCTGTGTGTCCGCCCGTCAATCCATCCTCTGTCTGTCTTTCTTTTTTTTTTTTTTGAAAAGTGTTTTACGGCGCTCGCACCTGCATAAAGAGACACAGAGAGATACAGAGAGAGAGAGAGAGAGAGAGAGGGGGGGGAGAGGGATGAGAGAGACATAGAGAGAGAGACAAACAGACAGACTGACAGACAGACAGACCGACAGACTGACAGACAGACATACAGAGCAAGAAGGAGATGTATTCTGTCATAAATGCGTTACCAGCTACAGACACATGTTATTATTAGATCGTTCAGAAGGCGGGTGTCTTGGACCATGCCATTCAGGTTACATCTCTTCACCCTTCTATGTATCTAACTTCAAAACCTTACTAAAAAGACCAATCTCTCATGCGTAAACACATGTCGTCACCAAGTCCATCCGTTACCACCCCTTCCCCGATCTGCCTCCCAACTCTAACCCTCCTTTCCAGTCCTGTAGTCATCACATAAACAAAATGACCCCTCTAACCTCTCCAGCTATCATAAGTCAAAATTCCGCCCTTCATTATTCCTGTCCAGATAGCACTTTTTGGCTTCTCCGTATCGCCAGCGGCAGTGACACTCTATATAATCGGTTTGTTCGTCCTGTGGGCCCGGTAAGTAATGGGGATAATTACAGCCACTCTCGCTCTGCCTTTCTAATTAAAATGATCACGCCAAAAGCATTAAGGTTATCTGGTCCATGGGTGTTGGTCGGAACTATAGGCAGTGGATGCCTACAGGGTGGTGATCTCTTTCTTGG
>NW_004798288.1:64205-68527 GCF_000002075.1 Aplysia californica | reverse complement strand
CCAAAAAAAAAGAAAATAGTAGATACAAACAAAAAACACAACACAAAAAACACCAAAAAAACCGCACGACGCACAATAATATAATCACACGTACAAGGAAATATTGTGTACCCGTCACATCCCCATTTTGTCAACATGCGAGACAGGCCAACAAGAGAAGTAAGCAAGAGAACAAGCAGCGTGCATGTACACATCTGGCGATGACCAGGCTCGCTATGGAGTTTTTCTAAATGTTTTGAAACAGCTTTGTTTGAAAAGTGCTCCTCTGACGCTTAGCTCTCAACAGCACAATACCAGACGGAAGAAGCCAAGAAACTGAAATGTGACATCAGTGTGAAGAATAATCAGCAGACGAACACAAATGGAACTCGCCCCCCCAGGGAAGTCACAACTCAACCCGCGGACACTTCCATTATGAACGTACCATCTTTTCTGTCAAATACGTTTAGTAATGAAAGGTAGGGTATTGGATTTGGTAAATGATCGTTTTCATCCCTGAGCTTTGCGTGTTTGTATATTGCAATGGTTGTGCCTTTCCTGTTAACCTAACAGAATGCTTCTTATTCTTTATAATTTAAGTCTTAGTTACCTTGCTCACAACGGGGAAGTGGAATAAGTCTTTTATTATTGTTATTATAGTAGAGGGTTTTACGGCGCTCGCAACTGCATAAGGTCATACGAGCGCCAAGGGGTGGGTGTCAACAGAGAAGTCTTTACTGGGAATCAGACTTAATCTGCTCACCTCTCTAGCTTCAACAGCACAAGGTCTGCTTCGACTATCAAGGCACCCCGGAAATAGCAGGTCACAAGAGAGTGACACATACAAAAGAAGTAGAGGAAAATGACATTAGTAAGGATTAAGAAAGAAAAAGCAGCAGTTCCGTGTTGTAGATCAGGCACAGTTATGAGCGTGACATGAATCAGCCCATTTACAATTCTACTGTGCTTGAACGAGAAATGTCCACCCTTTGAAAATGGCCTAAAGACACTATAGTCAGTGGCACTGCCCCGGGGGGAATAAGTCTTTTAGCTAGATAATATAATGTTTCATGTTGGATAACAATGCTATAAGTGAGTTGAAAATGAATGAGAGTTGAGATTAAACATGCTTGTGCAGTGGAACAGTTTAAAACTCATTCTCTTGACAAACTGTTCAATGGTAATTTCCTTCTTTATCTACTCCAGTGTGTAGACATTACTTATACATTTCCATGTCCCCATGCACATAAAGCGATCATTCAATAACCTTGTTACTGCTTCATTTACCCACAATTGATACCAAATTGGGGTGGGGGAGGGGGGGGGGGTATGATCTGTTTCTCCCAATGGTGACCTATTTTTTTAAAATTTGGTAAAGTTCCAGAACCCCTAAGCAGACAAGGGTGTTTGGATACTTGGCAGTCGGAAGCAACAATCCATTTATCGTAGTCTTTCCAGATAATATCTACTTTCGATTTATGTCAAAGCGGAAGTGTAAGACAGAGATTTAGATAAGAAGCCATGACTATATTCATCCTTTTCAAGGACTGTGAAGTTCTGTGTACACCGATGCTTGACATATTACATATATATATATATATATATCACATTTCTGCCCGTGGATAGAAACTGAGATCCACAATTAAACCAAACCCTCATTTGATTTGTCACTTTAGAATAACAAAAAAAGGATAATATATTAACATTTCGGTGCTGCAACCATAACCTCACTAAATGAAACCAACCAGTTAAAAAACAAAACAAAACATAATATATCGATGGCTCCAGTTCTACCCTGAGGGTTTGAATGCAGGAATTATGACTGTCATATTTTACTCAATATCCCGATCCTAGATCATAAGCGAGTTGACTGTGTAGATCATCATGAAGAGATAATGTTGCGTCGGAGCGTTTGTATGGTGGTTAGACTATCGGACCCGCAAACGTGAGATGGCGGATTCGGGGCTTCAAAGGCTCGTTTCCCTCTGACGCCGTGTCCTTGGGGAAGGCATTTTACGCAATTTTTGGTTTCCATTTGGCTCGGTCCCTCACGCGTGGCGTGGTCGAGCCCAAGGGGTAATCATGCTGGCCATTTGTGACCCATGCATCTTGCTAGAGTTGTCATATAACAAATTATTAGGTTATGCTTCTTTGAACAACATTTACGAAAAACAAACATGTTGCGCCAACTGCTATTGATAAAAAAAAATGATAATCGAAGCACTGGCATGCAGGCAGCTTTAGAAGAACGATCCATGCAAAAGAATGTGAAAGATAAGACCTAAGAATGACAAGAAAAAAATGCTCTAGGTATATATTATATCAGTCCACAGATGAAATTGTGAATTCCACAGTTATATTTTTTGGAAAACGTTTTTTGTCCTTGTTGTTTTTGTGTATTTTGATAGTCATCGGTCGGATACATATCCCTGTAAAAGTATCTCAACTCAAACCTATAGTCTGACCTATTAAAAATAGTTTAATGAAAATCGCGAACAAACACCATGCTCCTAAAGACACCTGTGAGGAATTCACGCTTTTTCTTCAGTCGGTTTATTTCGTTCTGCTGTCTGTTGGCCCCGTGAACGCCTCGGGATACCTTGACAATATTGGCTGACTGCCAGATTGTAATTTATGATATCAACAGCATGCGTTTTGCAATGTCTCATGATTAAAATTATAGCGTCACAGATGCAGGAATGGTATTACGATTGTTTCACAGCGACCGTCAAACTCGAACAGCATTTAATGCGTAGGTCCTAATTCAACAATTTTGTCCATGCTCGTTTGCAAGCCTAATTCTACAATTTTGTCCAGGCTCGTTTGCAAAAAATTACACGAATTTTTGACATTTTTGTTCCGTTATTGTATCACAATCCAGACTTTTTGGAAATCAAAAGTGCATTAATTTGAGATCCACAGTCCCCAAACGAAAAAAAGGAACGTCGTGAAGCTGAGCAACTAGGGCCATTTTTATATCAAAGAAAGTTGCAGAATATCCCCCCTTGTACCAGCACAGTATAAGCAGAAAAACCAGTTCTCAGTTTTTTTTTAACGCATCATTCAAAGTACCCGATGGGTGGAAAGGGAACACAAAATTTTAAAAACATTTTTGAAAGAAAAAGTTTGTGCGGGTGGCCAGCATTACAAATCAAGAGATATGACTACTACAGAACCTAACGAACTAAAATCAAGATAATTGTTTAACAAAATCAAGTGACTGCTCACGTTTGAAAGACAGGGACAGAAAAACTATCTTTGCCTTTGTTTGGACTTTGACATGGGGAGAGAGAAAGGCTTGTCGTGGGAATAGTGGAATAGTCTTTTCGCAAGGGTAGAGTCTGACTAGAGGTACAGCAAACGTGATACACCCTGCTGAATGATGCATACCTGGGTTTATCATCTGAAACAGATGATCAGAAGATTGCATTTTGCAGGAATATGTTGATATATCTATAACTTGGTTCACCTACTGCAAAGTGTTCTAGAAGAGCATTATGCCAGCTGCATGACCACCTCTTTCAGCTTGGACCAACAAAGCCCTTTTCCCTGTCCTGGGCTAGCTTCTTGACAATGTTAAACGTCATTTCACTTTTCTTTACATCATTCTCAATGACTCTTCTACAGGTTCCAGCTAGCCTTTCCCTTGATCTCTCACCCTGTGGAATAAAATTCAACACTTTCTTTGTTATGTAACTGCCTGGCTTCCGGTGGATATATCAAATCCCGCCCGTCTCCACCACTTCCTCCCATTTTGTCTCCGACTGGGCTATATCTTGTTCTCCTTAATACTTTCTCGGTGGTAACCCTATTTATGTATGTAATCCTGAGTAACCTTCTCAGATACTTGTTGATGACAACTTGGATCTTTCTGCATTTTGTAAAGAGTGCTCTTGGAGAGTCCCAAGCCAGCTGCACCACAAAATAATCCATACAATCTAAGAAGAGGCGAACAAGCCAGGTAATATCTTGTCCAAATCAGTCGTCAAAGCTCAAGAAAATTGTATGTTGAAAACTGTTTTTGTAATATGTCGGGGCTTCATCTGTTTTACGAAGCAGACTGTATTGGTCTTGGACAGTCTGCTGTATGCGTCGAACTACTCAATGTGCACAAGATGAAAGGAACATGTCGGTATATGCTTTAGTTGCTCTTACAACACAGTAAGGTCATATAAGTGCCAAATATTAGAGATGTTACCAGAAAAGGTAGATGTGAACTGATTATGGGTTTTGAGTCTGGCAACATCACCCAGTCAGAGTGGGAATCTCACATGTCAGAAGAGAAAAAAAAAAGAAAGAGAGAGAGAGAGAGAGAGAGAGAGAGAGAGAGAGAGAGAGAGAGA
>NW_004798288.1:63036-64066 GCF_000002075.1 Aplysia californica | reverse complement strand
CAGGGGGGAGAGAGGGAGAGAGAGAGAGAGAGAGAGAGAGAGAGAGAGAGAGAGAGAGAGAGAGAGAGAGAGAGAGAGAGAGAGAGTCAGTTACACAATGGATCACATGTACCTTTGTCACTCTATCAATTACTTCTGCTCTTTCTTATTAAAGAAAAAAACTGAGCATGCCCTCGCATGGTGCCATCTGCTACGTATGGTACGAGGCACAGCGTGGTTTAACTGCGAGTGGTTTGACAAGTGTTCGATGGACTTTCTTTCAATGTGCACACATGCATGGACAAGCACATAAGTTGCCGGGAGTGGGTACCAAAAACCCCCAACGAAATTCTGTCTAATGCTTTGACTGAGTGCATTGTCCTGCCAAAACAAACATTGAACTTGAAATACAAATAGAATGGTTCGAATCTAGGTAAGAAATTTGAACTTTTTAAATTCGAACTTTTTAAAGGATATTGCCACAGGCTAGTATTTAGTCCTGTATCTTTCAAATACAGATTGAGTAGCGTTTATGTAAAAAAAAAGCACAGATTTTATCATGCCGTTCTTCCCAAATAGTTTAGGATGTTTTGAATCAAGTTTTACAGCACAATCTACACAATCTAGTCATAGAACAAAAGAAACTGAGAAATGGTGTTGTAAGCGTTACAACAGAAGTTTATGTAGACTTCACAAACATTTTACAATGTTTTAAAACAGTTTATTAACAAGCCAAAATATATGTGCTTTGTTGACAATTATTTTTTTAAAGTCTAAAAAGACAGTACAATAATATAATCATTAAATATTGTATCCAACGACAATATTATAGTGTTCTCAGATCAGTCCTGTGCGTAATTTTATTCATACTTTATCCATGCATAAATTGTTTCACTTGCTTGTGCTTTTTTAAAGATCTTAATGGCCACAAGAACAACATAGGGCCAAACTCCTACTTTCATAGTGACCAGCAAAGTAGTTCACACTATGAGAGAGAGAGAGAAGGAAAGAAAGAGAGAGAGAGAGAGAGAGAGAGAGAGAGAGAGAGAGA
>NW_004798288.1:59161-62024 GCF_000002075.1 Aplysia californica | reverse complement strand
AAAAAAACCACCAAAAAAACCGACCCCCCCCCTGCCTGCTCTGTAATCCTCACAGCAAACGTAAACTGGGACCCATCCCTCCCCCCTCCCATTCGTGAACGACACAACCTAGCTCTTAGATCCGGGGTCTCTGTAGGGGACATAGATGGGTTGGTGCTACAGTATGTCTTACAGGAACAGAAAACAGCCGGCTGTGAGCGTCGATGTGCGGGGGTGGGGTGGGGCGGGGGGCTACTAAGTATTATCTATCTCCACAAGGAGGGGAGGGTATACTTTGTATTAACTACAGGGCGATCAAAAACAAACAAAAACTTTGCAACTTTTTTTCTGAATATCTTGCGCAAAATTGTTCTAGAATATTGTAATTTAGAACAGACATAATTCATTCAAAAGGAATTTGTGTGATATAAAATCCACGAAGAAAAAACATGTTTTGAAAACGGAAACGGCTAAAAGAAAAAAGCACCCAAAAACGCAAAATTCACCTATGTTTAAAAATCTTGTAAAGGAAGTCGTGAAAAGATTAGTTGCCTTTTTTCTTTATTTTCTCTTTGACATCAATTTTCCATCCCTGTGACATTTAAACAATTTCTAATTTATTTTGCAGAGTTTTAAAAACCTAATGATTTCATTCTGAGATTCCTAGAAGCAGTGCTCCACATTCCCTCCGTTGGACTCAACACGTTGTTAACGCGTCGTTCGAAATGTTCAGTGGCGCCCTAACACAAGGACCTGCTAAACCATGAGTTTTTACAGCCACATACACTGTATAAGTTCACTAAGAGTGGCTTCTAGACACAATAGAGTGGGGTGCCCAATAGACAGCATTTTTGGAGTTAACATATCCCGCTGGGTGAAAATGGGCTTGGCACTAAACCACATGTCATCGAGGAAATGATCCCTCTTTACAAGACAATCGAGGAATCATGAACACATTGCCATGCTCTGATCCATGTCATCTCGGCCTAGCGAAGATGAACATGGTAAAGTCGTAAGTTAAGATCTGCAATGAGAATACAGACTGTTGATGTGTTGGAAAGTCCTAACTGCAGATCGTCTACGGACAGACGTCTCCTGGGACTTGGCTACTGAAATCTGCACTGTGGTGACGTTTAAAGGGCTGTACATGGTGTGTGTTAGACCTGAAGTGATTTTTTAACGAACTTTTTAGTTCTGATTCGTTATAGATCCAAACTGACGGAACTTCTCTACTCATGACACCAAAGGTCTTGAGGGCACCTAAGCATTCTCTCCATGCCGTGCGCAGAACTTACGAAATGTTAGGGATGGTGAGTTTGTGGAGAGGTAATGTTCCATACAAAAAACTCTCTGCTTTTTACCAAACGTAGCCCTGATCTCAGCAGGCAAACAAAATTAGGGAAAATAATGTCTGCAGACTTCTGTTGACTTGTAAGACTGCTGTAGCTTGCAATATGGCGCGATTGTAGCAACTTTTGGTGGTAGGCCTAATGCGAACTGGTGCGGCATGCTATGAAAATGGCGACAAGGTTGAAAATGGGTTGTTTTTTAAAATGTGCTATATAGAGCAAAACCATTCAATGTACTTATCTAAAATACATATTAGAAACATAAACATTCCTTTTGGCTTCCAAAAGTTATGTTCAAATCTGAAAAGCAAAAACTTCAGTATGGAGGAAGATATTTACTAAACAAGTTGTAAAGTTGTTTTTTTGGATCACCCTGTATATCCATATTGGAGGGAGAGGGGTATACTTTGTATTAACTATATCCTTTTATTGGAGGGAGAGGGGTATACTTTGTATTAACTATATCCATATTGGAGGAAAAGGGGTATACTTTCTATTAACGATCTCCATATGGGAGTGAGGGGGGTATACTTTGTATTAACTATATCCATATTGGAGGAAAAGGGGTATACTTTCTATTAACGATCTCCATATGGGAGTGAGGGGGGTATACTTTGTATTAATCGCCTCCACATACCTCTTGGTCAAATGGAGCCATCTTGTTGCCTCCCCAGATATTGTTGCCAGAGAATCCTCCCTTCTGCCAGAACCCGCCAGATGGAGGATATACGGCCATGATTTGCTGGTCATCTATGAACGTTCTGCATGAGAAGACGGAAGACATAGAGGTTAATTAAATCTCAAACATATTGTCTTGAACTCTTTCAGCGACCTGGGTTTTTTAAAATCAAGAATCTAAGATACTGTATTCTTCTCAGCCCTGATAGGCAGGATCGAACACCCCTCCTTTCCCTACTAAAACAAGGTGTCGATGGACGTTTTTCCAGTCACAATATAAGAAAAAACCGCATAGACATCCCAATCACCACACCCGCTGACAAGAACGATAAGCAGATAGTGTAACCTTCTATCAGACCGCTCACGCTGGCAAGGCGTGTGGGGACAGTGATGTTGTTGTTGTGGTTAGGCTGTTGGGCTTGTAACCGAGAGGTCATGGATTCAAACCCTGTTAGGGGCTCAATGTTGTGTCTACAGGAAAGGCACTATACACAAACGTTCTTCACCTCAACCAGGTGAGAATGAGTACCCGGCTATAGACGGCGAAATATCATGGCTCTCAGGGTATTGTCGCTTAATCAGCTGTTTGGACTTAATGCTTGCCAGGAAGCTGAGAAGTTCTACGGTCTGCTGGGGTAATAGTAGCTGGAGGCTCCCATGGCTAAGTAATGAGTTCAGACTCAAAAAGAAAGTCAAATAAGTGTCGGGGATGGATGGTAACTGAGGTGTGTCCTTCAGCAAGACACGAAAATCCCTATCTGAAAAACCTTGGCGCTGCACAATGGGGATCAGCAATGGCACGCTTCAGAAATTGTTCTGTTTGGGTGAGATATTGGGAATTTAGGTATTAATTTTTA
>NW_004798288.1:55811-57974 GCF_000002075.1 Aplysia californica | reverse complement strand
GGATCAGGACGGGGGTTTAGGATGGGGGAGTTAAAGGTCAAAGGTAGTTTAATTCTTTCGTTACTACTGGTATAAACGTTAACTTGAAATAAAGTATTCAGACCAAAGTGTGCATAGGCACTTAAAGTGCGCATAGGCACTGTTGTGCAGCCTCTTCCCCGTCGCAAGCATAAGGCCTGAGTTCGATTCACGTATGGGGAGAATTTTTATGGAGTCTTGGTATCTTCATATTTATGCTGCGACGTTGTGTCCCTCTCAGCCCGAGCTTGCTGCAACAGACAAGATCAAATCCTGCCTCCTAAATGATCTAAATGGTGTCAGTGTGAACGTAAAGAAACTACATTCTTTTACAGTGAGTAATGGCACTGTTGTCATTTTAAGTTGCTCAGTTTTTACCCCCCCCCCCCCCTTTCTCTCCCCCCCCCCCCCTTTAAAGAAACTCTTAACAGTTTAACCCGGGGGTTATCATGAACGTTTAAACTCAAATAATGTGCACAAGTACTAAGTGTATTTAGAGAAAAAGAAATAGGGTTATTGAAGCAACGCAAAAGGAAACCTCGTGACATTCACTTGATGTTATGTTATGTGTTTGTTTACACCCACATTCCTCCCGCCCCTTCACCTATTTGCTTGCGTCTTTCTTACCTGTTCTCACCTGGATCTGTCGCATCGAGAGCAGAAGTTCTTGCCAGTCTATATTTAGAATCGCGCAATTACGTCATCGCCTTGGAAACTTTCCCGGCTGTGCCCGCTTTTTTGCAGACCTCCGCCAGGCACATGCTTCTCATCTTCGCGCATAGACGCGTTGTGAGGTAAAGGGAAAACCGATCGACATTATATCAAAGTTGATGTCTGTAGTTTCTAGCGTCAGGAAGGGGATGACGTAAGTAGGTGGGTAGGAAAGATCTTTAGGATCTAACTCAGGCTTAGATTCAGTTCTTGTGCATTGCTGCTGCTGCTGTTGCTGTTGCTGCTGTTGCTGTTGTTGTTATTGTTGTTGTTGTAGCTGTTGACTGTTGTAGTGTGCGACGAGTCGGCGTAATGACGCCCAAATTTGCCTTGCTAGTCTAGCATGTCAGTATTTTGGATGCTGCTGACATTTGCCCACAGCTAAGATTGATGCTACTATGCACATTCCTGACATTTACAAACATTGTAAACCTACTCAAGTCACAAGTTGGACTGATTCCCGTGGTATCTGGCGAAATGGAAAAGACATTGATAGCCGAGAAGCTATTTCCTTTGCTCGTAACCATTCAAGAAGAATGGGATTTCATACTACGATTTGGGTATACGTACTGCATATAATTCTTGACAAATGCATGACATGTAATCATGTAGACTAATAATTGTGGTCTTGTTAAACTAAATGCATGAGTCTATAGAGAGAATGGAATGAGAAGAGTCGATTGATAACTGATCATTTGTTCCATCTCTCGCTTTATTGCCAGTGCTTCCTTTTACGCAATTTCTTATGTCCCCAGATAGTGAAGACTTTCAACTGAAGCAAGTTCGAAAGACATCTACAAGTAGTGGTCGCAGCTCTCACTGCCCCCCGCCGCCATCATGGCCAGCTCGGACGTGTCTCTGGCTTCCGAGCACGTACAGAGATTACTGCAGTGCGCCGTCTGCCTAGAGCTCTTCAAACAGCCCAAAATCCTCCCTTGCCAACACACCTTCTGCCTCCGACCATGTCTCGAAGGCCTCGTCGACCACAGAACCAGGTCAATTCGTTGTCCAGAGTGCAGAGCTGACCATTTCGTTCCTCGTAGCGGCGTCACGGGATTCCCTAACAACCTGACAGTTATCGGATTTCTAGAACTGTCTCAGAACTCCTCACGAGCCAACGATGATCGAGGAAGGTCCGAAAGAGGAGGGGGAGGAGGGGATGCCGGGGTGGTGGAAGCGGCGCCGGACAATTCTTCAAGGGGTTCAGCTTCACAACAGTCGCACCAGATGGCTCTGAGAGCAGCAAGTCCACCGACCATGCCAGTGGACGCGGCTGGTGCGGAGGGCGGGGGCTGTAGTGTGTGCCACGCCGAGGGCAGGATCACCCGCTGCGGTCACTGCGACCAGCTCGTGTGTAATGAGTGTCGCCGCATTCACATAGAGCAAGTAAGTGAAGTCGGGGTCAAAGTTAAGTACAATTGCCACCCCCCCCCC
>NW_004798288.1:54179-55711 GCF_000002075.1 Aplysia californica | reverse complement strand
GGGGGATTAGAAATAGCAACTCGAGAATTGTTACATGTTATCTTTCTAACCTCTATTAACACAGATTCGATATGGAACTATTGAGAGATTGTTATGCTTTTCGGCCTTTTGGTTGAGATCAGACCAACGTCTAAAACATCTTGCTGAGCCAGAATCTGAGAGCCTTGAAAATACTATTCCGCGAAGAGAAAATCCAAAAGCTTCTTCTGGGATTCGAACCTGGGACCTCCAAGACCAATGTCGAGTTCATTACATGATGTAGAGTTCTGAGGTGGACTACGAGAATATGTGGTACAAAAAATGTATAATTTACAAAAACTCTTTAAGCTCAAAACTATTGAGAATGTGAAGGTACATGATCACGTCATTTATACATTTAATGTGTCAAAATTTCACAAAAAGGAAAAATCAAGTATGTTGTTGAGTTCATGAGGCGCATCGATTGGTACTTGTCTCAATCCTCTATGTAAAATAATAATGGGTGTAGACGAGTTAAACTTTTAGCATTGAGATAATAATATGCTGCCTGAAATAAAGGGTGTTTTTTTCAGCTTACCCTGAAAATTTCGTTATTTGGCGCACGACAGTGACGAATGACGGCAACGACATGTAGATCTACTTTCAGACATTGTTTTGGTTTTCGTATCCATAGCGTCGAGGGTTGTTTTTTTTAACGCTGTTGCTGTTTTTAACATTGCTGCTTCCCTTATCCTGTAACATTGTCTTTTCTCTTTTTGATTTAGGTTGTCATTTTTCGTGGTTGATTTGATTATTGTGCGATACTATTGTTGCTATTGTTGTTGTGACCGTTATATGTTGTTCTTACTGTTGTTGCTATTGGTGTTTGTTGTTGTTCTTGTTGCAATCATTGTAAATGTTGTCAGTCGGAGACACTGAAAGAACGAGACTGTTCAACTTCCATTTTATGACGATGCAGTTTTCACAGCCCCGCCAAATTACGAGTTGAGTGAGATACGAATACTTGACTAGATCTTAGTCTATCTTATTTAGACGTAATCCCCACGGAGTAAGTATATGTGTGTGCTGTGTGTATGTGTGTGTCTGTGTGTATGTGTGTGTGTGTATGTGTGTGTGTGTGTGTGTGTGTGTGTGTGTGTGCGTGTGTGTGCCTGTCTGTCTGTCTGTCTGTCTGTCTGTCTGTCTGTCTGTCTGTCTGTCTGTCTGTCTGTCTGTCTGTTTTTCTCTCTCTATGTCTCTGTCTTTCTCTGTCTGTCTGTATGTCTGTCTGCCTGTCTGTCTACACCCACTCCTCATTTCGAAAAGTATGCCTAACCTAGTGCGCAGGTGCGGAGTCCCCGTGGGGGTCAAAGAGGGGTTGTTTCTATGTCTTACAGGAACAGGAAACAGCTGGGTGTGATTGTCGATGTACGCGAAGACATTGGGTGGGCGGTTTTGAGAGGGGGGGGGTGTCCTCTTTTTCGGAATTTCGATCAGCTCTCACCTATTTCCTTCTTTTCTCATCTCTTTATCTCATGTGTGTGTGTGTGTGTGTGTGTGTGTGTGTGTGTGTG
>NW_004798288.1:35906-53755 GCF_000002075.1 Aplysia californica | reverse complement strand
AGACAGAGAGAGAGAGAGAGAGAGAGAGAGAGAGAGAGAGAGAGAGAGAGAGAGAGAGAGAGAGAGACATAATGACTGACAGACTGGCAGAGGTTTAAAGAACAAACAAAAAATCGAGGGCGTAATTGCCACTTCAACCCCCTTTCATTTTTTCGTTCCTGGAAATGACTAAAAATGTTAATATGATTTATAATAATTTGAACTGTCCCCGTAGAATTATGCCAATTTAGATAACCAAATTATGCGAGAAAAAAGCAAAATTATGCAAAAATTATGCAAGTTACCGTAACGCCATTCGCGACATGTTTTGCCCTTTTTCAAGAAGAATTTTCATTTTTTATGTACAGAAAAATTGAAATCAGAACATATCAGTATCAGTAATCTGTTGTGTACTTGAAAAGAAAACAATATGCATCAGTTTTAAAAAACCCAGAAAACCAAAAAATATACTCTCTATAACTTTCAGCAGTAGATCTAGAATCTATAGAAGAAAGAAAAATGTACAACAACAACAACAACAAACAAAAAAAAAAAAAAAGAAGACATCTGGACAGCTGATGCTGGCACATCACAAACCAGGGACACGTGTCAAACACGAAACATCAGCAGACAGGAGACCAACTTTTGATGGATTGAAAAAGTGAAAATGCTCAAGGCTCAAGGAACTTAAAATCCCTCACACATTACAATTTGGCCATCCAAGATCTTTTAACAAGAGAAATAACCAACTTATCACTTAAATGAGACTTATTACGGTGATCACTTCCCTTTAATCAACCGGGGAGGAGCTAATTAATAAATATGGTAAAAAAATATGACCCCCCCCCCCCCAAAAAAAAAAAAAAAGTAAAAAAAAGTGGGGAATCCAAAATTATGCAAATGTTGCAGAATTACGCGAAAAAATGCGGCCCGCGGCCGCACAATCGCATAATCCTACGGGAACAGTTTGAAGTGTCCGGTAACAAAGGAGTTAAATCTAAACCTAGACAGTAGCGGTGGGTGAACCAAGATGTGGGTGGGGCTTAGGTTTCTTCCACTTCTTTACCACCAAAAAGCAAACAATAGGAACAAAACAGTGATGATTCTTCTATACTCACGGCGAGCCACGGCATTTTGAGAACCAATCAAACGAAAAGAATCACCTTTGTCTTCCATCTCTTTGTTCTACGTTATATTCTTCTAGATGGTGGGGACGAAGCCGTTTCACCTCCAAATTTCTCTAATTAGTTTTAATTTGATGAAAAAGTTGCCGCAAAAATGGTTTGATGTAATTAATAACTGTTAAATCTCACCGGCACAAACACACAGCAATCCAAACACACACCATCTATGAGGTGGATTAGGTCGTGTTGTTGCAGAAAATAAAACGCGCCTGACAAAGGCCCAATGGGCGCATAGGTATCTGTGTCACTGGGGGGAAAGTGTGTCGTAAACTTTCGCCTCAGAAATAGCCTCCTCACCCCTCTCGGGCCACTCCATAAGCAATCGCAAGCTTTGATTAAGTAAGCTTAAAGTGAGTCTGGAAGAGTCTACCAATAGATTTGAAGGGAACATGTACATAGCAGTCCAAGCTGTTTCATTGCCACATATACCCTGTTCACCCCTTTGGGGCCACAGTTAAAATTAATCTCAAGCCCTGATTATGTATGCTAACTAACGCTGGTCGAGTCTACCTCACAAATGTGAGGGGAACTAACTCCTAATAATCTCTTGACTGCTGCGTGTGCTTGTTTTTTTTCCTCGACTTTTTACCGTCCTATAATCAGATCGTGACCTCAATTATGACACCAGCTCCTGGCCGCGAAAGGCTAACAAAAACAGCCAAATGTGAAATTTTAAAAATGATAATTGTCATGTTTTACCAAAGAGTTAGACTTACTGGTAAATCTATAACATATAGATCTATAACATATAGATCTAGTACTGACATCTCTGTTTCTTTGCTTTATGTTTATGTATTCACATCTAAAGTTAAATTTAATTTTAGTTGGAACTGATATTTAATAAGATACTTTCCCGATTATTTTGGTGGTTGAACATACAATATGAATTCCGGATTTGTTTTCATTCACAACTCAGAGTCGCCGCCTCGAGTAAGATTCTTGTGTGATATCTACAGGCCATACCTGATCCCGTTTCACTTTGATTACCCTGTCAAACAAGTCAGCCTTCGCCCCTGATTGGGATAGACTTGGGGGGTGGGGAGGGGGGCTCAAGCCCGTGAGCCCTTCACTACCCACCGCCACTGCTAGATCGACTTTAAGTGGCTATTTCTTTCATCATTGACCTCACGTTAAAAAAATGTAATTCAAGGGAAACAACCATTATAATGCTGCAAACTGTCGTGCATTGACTTAACACTTTCCGAATATTAGCTTAAAGGACACTCCTGGCGATATTTTACATAAGCGAATAGTCTTGACCTTGACAAATTTCTTGCTTTTATAGTATGCAAGCTAAACATATATATAATGAAAATGAGTAGATATTTCTAGAGTCTCCTTTTCATTGAAATAGTCTTTTTTTTTCCTTCCTGATTTTCCTTCTGACATACAGCGCTCCAACAAGCCTTGTGAATTATGGGATCAGTGACAGTGAGAGTAACATCCTCGAAGGAAGGAGCAATCCCTTCTGTGGAATCTGAACTTCTTTTCATCCGCCTGTATGGTTTATGTGCACAGGCCACCCATCTACCCACCCAACTACCCACCACTCCCAACACCTTCTTTTCTCAAATTATTGACGTTTTGGTTGAAGAATTTTTAAAAAAGTTGTTAGAATACTTCTAGTTCGAAGATCTCTTTAAAACTTTCAGTATTTCTCAAAAAATAATTTTGACAGACTGCTATGCAAAGCGTGCGGATCGGATTAACAAGTAAAGTTCCTCTTTGGAAAGTGGTGGCTCAGAGTTCCCCTCGTCGTATGGATACTACAATAAAATACGACGTACGGATAGGGTTAAAAAAGAAGAACGGCCCAGCATTAAAAAAACATCAACTAACTGTTCTAGTTTAAACAATGAGTTGTGGGCTCTCGTGTCCTTCTTGTTTCCTGTCCCTCAAACATCTGTCATCCATATCACTCCTGCTTCTTATATTCTTTTCTTTGTATGTTACTATCTAATAAAATCTCAAATTTTCAACACTTATTTGACTCATTTTTGAAACCAGTGCGGCGAAACTGTTACTAAACTAAATTGAAAAGTTCATCGGAATGTAATTCCTTTGAAACAATTTAAAATATTATACTTCCTAGAACGAGACTTACCGGTTTCAGGTATAGCTGTCCGTTTCTGGTGAAGACATTCTGCTTATCATTCGTGTACACTTGGAACTCCCAGTTCTGAGGAACAAAAGCCAAAAGCAATAACAATGACAATGTGGGGGTGATGCCGTGATGGCCATCATCATCATCATCATCATCATCATCATCATCATCATCATCATCATCATCATCATCATCATCATCATCATCATCATCATCATCATCATCACGTACTGATCCACGCACAATGAGAGTGTCATTAGTATCTTGCTTTGTGTTAAGGAAATGTATGTGTGTGTGTGTGTGTGTTTGTGTGTGTGTGTGTATGTGTTCGTCTGTGTGTGTGTGTGTGTGTGTGTGTGTGTGTGTGTGTGTGTGTGTGTGTGTGTGTGTGTGTGTGTGTGTGTGTGTGTGTGTGCATATTATGTTTGTGTCTTTCAATCTGCTCGCCAAGTTTCATTCCCTCGTCAACAAGATTCCTCATTTACCATACTGTGGGTATTTAGACGGGCGCGACTGGAAGGTCCTACGTCTTTTCTCCCCCCTGCTGTTTCAGTCTATATCTCTTGCTTCTTCCTTGCACTAAATGTCAGTTACTGTGTCGATATCCTTCTCTTAATTCAAACTCAGACTCAAACTTACCATGTGGATGGTTGGCGGGTGCTCTGATGTGGTTTCCTTCTTTCCTATCAAACATATATCATCCTTATCTCCCGTCCTTCTTTTTTGTGTTTGTTACTCTCTTGTAACACCTCTAATCTTCGGCACTTATGTGATCTTATTGTGTTAGAAGTACCGTAAAACAGTTACAACCCCCCCCCAAAAAAAAAAACAACACAAAAAACAACCAAACAACGTACCATGCCTCCATACATAGAGACCTCATAGTTCCATTTGTTAGCATCGAAGCTGTTGAAGTCATCCCTGAAGATGGTTGCTGCTCGGATCTGCCTGGAAGGAAGGCGGGCCAAGTCTGTCCTCTCACCGCCTTTTCCAAAGACAGACAGATGCACTTTATCTATCTATCTATCTATCTATCTATCTATCTATCTATCTATCTATCTATCTATCTATCTATCTACACACATTGTCTCGTACATATAAGAAGAGTGGGCATATGTGTGTGCGTACTTGCATGTGTTAAGCGAATGCGATGTATGTATGTATGTATGTATGTATGTATGTATGTATGTATGTATGTATGTATGTATGTATGTATGTATGTATGTATGTATGTATGTATGTATGTATGTATGTATGTATGTATGTATGTATGTATGTATGTATGTATGTGTGTGTGTGTGTGTGTGTGTGTGTGTGTGTGTGTGTGTGTGTGTGTGTGTGTGTGTGTGTGTGTGTATGTGTGTGTGTTGTGTGCAGATCAAAACATGGCAAACATCGGTAAACTGTAAATTGCATCACAACAAATAGCAGATAAAAATCCATTTTGGAATTAAGAAAAAAGGCAGAAAAGAGCAAAGAGAGACCAGCAGTGTGGCTATGACAAAGAGGTTATAAATAGTACTATTTATAGCCGTTTGGAGTTGGTAAGGGCAAATGTTAGAACCCACATAATTGAGTTATATTCGAATTGTTTTGACATGAATTTCTTTCGGTTGCTTTTGTTTTTACTGACGAAATGGCCTTCAAACTCCCTAGCAAAGAATTCGTGGTAAAGGTCTATTTGGGGTTCCACTTCTTGAAATAAGTTAGAATGGTCATCAGAGCACGGCAAAATGGCTACCATAATTTTGGACCTGCATGAGAGTGGAGGCCCTGGAAGTGAGTTGTAGGTTAAGTAAGTTCTAAATAGAGACCTCGACTAACCGTAACCGTATTCCTAAAAGAAAACTTACTTAATTTCAAAACAGAGCGTTGCGTAGTCAAGCGCAGGTTGCCTGAAACGTCATAGATTTGAGCGTTGGCGTGCACAGCGTCTGCGCCATCCAGTTTGACGTCGCGGGTTCTGTACAGCCAGCCGTCGCCTGATCAATCAACCAATGGAAAAAAATTATAAGATGACTTACGAAAGAGAGAAAGAGAGAGAGAGAGAGAGAGAGAGAGAGAGAGAGAGAGAGAGAGAGAGAGAGAGAGAGAGAGAGAGAGAGAGAGAGAGAGAGATCTTTTTAAAAATCGTTAATAAGATATCCTAATGCCATTGATTAATTTTCTGAAGCATTTCATCTCCCAGGCACTGACATTTCTCTTGGGTGTTGTGTCTAGCTGCCACGTCTGTCATTGGTACGTCAGTGTTGGAAAGACTGTTCTGTTGATGAATAGCCTTTTCACTTCTCTTTGTACATTTTTACAGGCGAGTCAGAGTGACTCTTGCCAAGCTACTGCATTTGCTCTTTATTTATCAAAACGTTATGCTAGACGATGAAATATACGAATTTCGTATTTCTAATAGTGATAATATGCCTTATAAGCTGTGGCAATAATGTCTCCAGCGAAAGATCATGTCAGTTTGTCAGTGTTTGAGCGTTTAATCGGTTGCTAGCATTACATATTTCATTGGACTCCCATAATGTTTTTTTGGTTTTTTTTAGCTTTCTAATGTCCGCAGGGGAAATTATATCGATAAAAAATGCATAGAGCTTGAAATTGAATGGTGATATGCCCTATACAAAATAAATGCTAGTTATTATAATCATTAATTATTATTGGCAGATATAAGGAGTTCTTTAGCCGGGAGGGGGGAGGGCTTCTTTCGGAGGGAAACATTTCTTTTGCCCCTCTTTTTTCAGCAATAATTATACTCACTTGTCTGAATGCCCCGTGCCTGATACGCGACATTATTGATGACGTAATTGAAGACCACACCGCCAATTCTCTCTTGGCCAGTCGCTGTGGATGTTAAATGCAGGTTAGATTTTTAAAGAATTCTAGCTCTATTAATATCAACTGTACGACTGTTTTGTTCTTCATTTACGGTATACATCTTGAAATCTAGATAAAAGTTCAGTTGTATGACCCATATGAAGCAGAATAATTCAAACTAGATTGGTTATAGTATATGAGTTCAACACTCTGCTCTTTGGTCAAATAGGTGAATTAGCTGTCGCATCATCCCAGTGGCTAAAATAACGATTGTTTCATCTTTTAAGCCGCCTTCGACACAATTTAGATAATTTAGGAGGCGGGTTAATTTGACCCTACTTGTCAGAGCCAACTCACACTGAATAGAATTCAACTCATAATGAGCATATTTGACAAGGGGCAACATTTCGCCGAGAATACATGTGTGACGACGAGATGGAATCAGGCGCTTGTCACTTTTTGGGCATGTGGAGCTATTGGTATCATCTCAAAGCTATTTCAGTTGTCTTGCTATCAATAAAAAAATGCCCATCTATCTTGAATAGAAGTCAAGATATCTGAGATTGAAGAAGGTGGGGTTGCCTGGTTTCAAAGGTACAATAAGTGAGAAAATGGTTGCCAAAGTTTTGCGATTTCCATAGCTTGATAATCCGTGGAAATTAATAACTCACTTTTTGTGCCTTTAATCAACGTCTTTCAGTAAAAATCCACCCACAAATGTGTCCTTAATTGGGCCAAAATGGTGTTAATCCAAAAAACAAAAATTCGATAAAATTGCCTAAATGGAAGATGATAGTGCCAGTTTCTTCAACTTCATTATTTTGACGAACCCCTGATTTCACTGCGCTGCCTCACATATTATTGGAACTAAAGAGAAAGTAGCAATTAGTATAAGGTGCAGACAAGTTTAAGTTCGTCAAGAGATTATGCGCTTCACGTGGATTTACCATTGGAGTGGAGACAACATTTGAGCGTCAGCCGACCGCCCCCGTCATGGAAAAAAGAAAGAGAGAAGAAATGGTTGATCATAAATAAAGTGGATGCAAAATTTCAAACACGTATCTATGCGAAACCGGCGTCTGTGGCGTAGGCTTAGGCTCTACACCCATGCACACAAAAGACCTGAGTTCAATTCCCGGAAAGGGAAGTGTATTGGCGTTGTAGTGTAAAGTTTGACTATACGCTGTAGCACGAAGAAGACACCGAGAGGGAAGTTTGTTTGATTTTTAGTATGAATAAAGAGAAGCACATCGACTGAATAATCGTCATTTAATGCTGAAAAAATGTAAGACGGAAACAACAGAGGGAAGGTAAAGAAGTAGGACCAGCTAGTGGCGCCCTCCAGCTACCTGCAAACGGAGAGGGAAGTGTATTGATGTTACTCACTCTTTAGAACAAACCCAAGGACTGGCGCGGAGTAACGGATCTGTACCTCATAAGCACTGGCGGCGGCCACTAAGGCCAGAGATATCACCAACAACCGCATCGTCTACAACCTGCGGACAAAATACGGGAAAGGTAATTCACATGTAACTTGCTTATAGCTGAAAGAGGTGCTTGAAGGAAGGGTGCTAGTTTTAGTTTTAGTAGAGGTTTTACGGCACTCGCAACTGCGTAAGGTCATATTAGCGCCAAAGGGTGGATGTCAACAGAGAAATCCTTACAGGGGATCAGACTTACTCTGCTCACCTCTCTAACTTCAACAGCACAAGGTCTGCTTCGACTATCAAGGCACCCCGGAAATAGCGGACCACAAGAGTTTGACAAACATACAAAAGAAATAGAGGAAAAGGGCGATAGTAAGGATTAGGAAAGAATAAGCAGCAGTTCCCAGTTGTAGTTCAGGCACAGTTATGAGCATGACATTGTTGGATCAGCCCATTTACAATTCTACTGTACATTAGAACGAGAAATGACCCCCCCCCCCCTTTGGGAGTGGCCTAAAGACACCACTTCAGTCAATGGCACCGCCCCGGGCGGGGGGGGGGGGGGGTGGGGGCAGGAGATCCAAAGTTAAACAAAGAGTAACATAAATGGACAACATTAAGATATGGACCTACCTGTGTGTAGCAGAATGTGCAACGGCAGCTCGCGATCGTGAAGGCTGGAGGATCATTATAAACTAGTCAACAAAAGTTCAGGAACGTACTGTAAAAACAGTGATATATTTGTATGCATTCTTTCGAGGTTTTACTTTTACTCGTAAAACTAGATATTGGTGAAATGTTACTTTATGACTAATGGGATTGCACACACCAGGGTTTGAAGTGCACGTGACTCCTGTGCGATGAGCTGGGGAGGGGGCTATAGGTCCAATGTTGTCCAATTATCGATTTTTATTCTCTAGCTCTTACCGTCAGAAAAAATTTTAAACGCTCAAAAATCAGTTTTCAATTGCAAGATTCATGTCTCGTGAGTGACTTGCACTCACTAATTTGCCCTGTGGATACACCATTCTGCTGCTGTAGGGCTAAGCATAAACATGCCTCCTCGACAGAAATTGTCTGATGTAAACAGAGGACGAGCCATTGCTTAGGTACAAGATGGTGTTTCACTCTGAGAAGTTGCTACACGTCTTCGAGTGTCCGTTTCTGTCATTTCACGGCTGATTCAGCGTGCCAACGCCACTGGTAGTGCCCAACAGCGACCCAGATCAGGTCGACCAAGAGCCACTAATGCAAGGGAAGACCGAATCATTCATAGACAGGCTCCGCAGTCGAGATTCGCTCCTGCAAATCGCATCCGGACACGGCTGAGAGCGGCAACTCGTGTTAACATTAGTTGTCAGACAGTACGAAGACGTCTTCATGAGTTTGGACTTAATGCACGTCGACCAGCAGTCCGCCAACGTCTCACCCCAGCACACAGGGCTGCTCGTCTTGCCTTTTGGCGACGCCAAGTAAGATGGACACGTCAACAGTGGGCAAACGTTCTCTTCAGCGACGAATCCCGGTTCTCTTTGCATCACAATGACGGCCGTATCAGGGTTTAGAGGCGACCCGGAGAGTGGCTCCTCGATGGAGCCGTCAGAGAAGTGATGCCTTTTGGAGGTGGTTCCGTGATGGTATGGGCTGCTTTCAGTCTGAACCACAGAACACTTCTGTTCCAAGTGCTAGGGAATCTCACTGCAATACGTTACCGAGATGAGATACTCCGTCCATTTGCACTACCTACTCTGCAGCAGATGGGGCCACATGCAGTGTACCAGGATGACAACGCCCGACCTCATAGAGCGTTGCGTGTCCAAAACTTCATGCAGCAGGCTGGCATCAACCGAATGGACTGGCCGGCCTGCAGTCCGGATTGAATCCCATAGAAAACCTCTGGGATGAGCTGCAACGTCGAGTCAGAGACAACCACACCCCTCCAGGAGATGCGCAGCAACTGTTTCAGATGCTGTAGGCAGAGTGGCAGGGGATGCTTCAGAGAGTGTTCACCAACCTCATGAACTCGATGAGGAGCCGGTGTACTGAGTGCCAGTACAATCGTGGTGGGCATATTCATTATTGAAATCATCTGAACAGTTTTGTTTTTGTTGCAGTCAGAATTTAAAATAACTTCGAAACCGCTTGACAATTTTGGGGATTTGGGATTTTAACCCCTACCAAACTCAATTAACTTTTCAAGCAAGTTAAAATGAAATAACTTCATTTTCTTTTTTGGTACTTGCTATACACATGTTGATTAAAATGTGTAACAAATTTAATTGCGCGTTGAAGTTTGCTTTCGAAGTTATACACCCTTTCTCAAATGTTCCTTAATTTTTGTTGACTAGTTTATATACGTCAAACCTCTGAGTCAGAGATGACACCTCCATGTATACAGGTACTTTTAGCTATTGTATAAGTGGGTTTTTTAAATTGTTGTTTTCCCTTGTTTTGGTTTGGTTGGTGTCTTCGGTTTTGTTATTGTTGTGTTCTCTTTCTTTCTTTTTTTTTTTTTTTTGGGGGGGGGGGTCTTTCCAAGTCCCGGAGCGGTTAATGACAGTTACTTTCGTCTGTCCGCGTTAAAAAATAATTTGCCTATCTTTTAATTTGCCACTGAGCACACGTAGCTATGCATGGCGCTCCTGTAAGCCAGTGATGGAACAAAACTATTTTAAAAATCTTAATCCAGTAGGCCTAATCTAAAAAAAATATGTATTTAGGCTCAAATTATTCACGGACCTTTAGGATCACTACTATTGGACCTTGTTTCATAGGTGCGCGTTGAAGTGTGGTAATGATGAAAATGGGTCAACTTTAAGGTGTTTTAAGTGTATGCTGTAAATCCCCTATCACCCCCCTCCCCATTTTTTAGGTTAACAGGTAAACATCAAAGGAAACGTGTTGAAACCTTCATTAGTGGGCTTTTAGCTACTATTTATTGTCATCCAACTTTTAGACTCATTTGAGACTAAACAGAGTGAGTTGAACAAGCAATAACAGTACTTTCATCATAATTGTCACTCCACAATATTACTCACTTCGTGGCCAGACGAAATGTTCTCGGAAAGAACAAGGAGGAAGTCATATTCTTGTCGCTTACCGGCACATTTGCAGTGTTGCTCTCAGTTTGAGTGAAAAGTGAGACAACATGAATAAGATATAGTAGTTTACTCTATAACTCGTGATTGCAATTTGGCAATTTCACAAGTAGGATAAATCATGATCTCCATATCTATGTATAACTCATGTAATAAACTTTCTTTATGCTCATTTCGGTTATCGCCACCTTTGCTAATGGTTTAACGTAAGATACCGCCCTATTAACACCCCCCCCCCCAAAAAAAAAAGAAAAAGAAAAAGTTATATATATCGTTGACCAGCTGCTCAGATGTAAGCCTAACATTTTAAATACGAAACAAATTGTTAATCTGAAGCATTAGTTTCATGTGCTCAAGAAATGTTTTGTCAAAATTCAAATATAAAATTTTGAATAAGACAGGAAAGTAACATAAATAAGGTGCAACTTGTTAAATATAATAAAATCGTTTTTTTCCCTTGCTTTCTGCACACAGAACATTTGAATAGCTTACCAACTATATATATGGACTATGTATAAATGTATATTTATATATATACATATATATATATATATATATATACATGTGTGTGTGTGTGTGTGTGTGTGTGTGTGTGTGTGTGTGTGTGTGTGTGTGTGTGTGTGTGCATGTATATATATATATATGGACAGTTTATACTTCATAAAGACAGACAAAACTGGTCGTGGTGCATCCATTGAAAACCTTGGTTCTCCTTTGCAGTGAGCATTTTGGCCTCACGTGTTATTTTGTTTCATGGTCCAGCCATAAAGTCATCGGTTGTCTGTTCCAGTTACTCGCCTCTCTCTCTCTCTCTCTCTCTCTCTCTCTCTCTCTCTCTCTCTCTCTCTCTCTCTCTCTCCCTCTCTCTCTCTCTCTCTCTCTCTCTCTCTCTCTCTCTCTCCCTCTCTCCCTCTCTGTTTGTGTGTGTGTGTGTGTGTGTGTGTGTGTGTGTGTGTGTGTGTGTGTGTGTGTTTGTAAGTGTGTCTCTGTATGTGAAGGTACACATAAACACAAACGCACACAAATATGTATAATATACTTATACAAATTAAATTAATGTATCCAGAACTTCCCCCAATGTGTCCTTTGTGTGACTATGCATATGAGACAGTGGAACATCACCTTTTCCACTGTACAGCCCTAAATGACATCAGAGCTACCCTTCTCCCTCCGAGACCTAACTTCGACAACACACTCTACGGAACATTACAGCAACTGCAGCTAACCTGCACTTATCACTACATGGCATTGGACAGAAGGGCGAGAGCCCAGATGTTGCTGGATCGATAACAACAACAACAACAACAACAACAACAACAACAACATACAAATGTATTTTTTCGTTTATTTATTTATTTATTTATTTATTTATTTATTTATTTATTTATTTATTTATTTATTTACTATTTATTAATTTTTGTTTATTTGTTTGTTTGTTAATTTTTTACTTGTTTCTTTGTTTACTTTAAAAAATGTATTTGCTAACGTATTCATTAATTAATTATTTATATGAAAATGTTTATCAGCCCCAGAAAATACAAACCATATCTGTTAAGTTATCAACACGCTAGTAAACAGTTTGTGACTGTCTCAGCTTCAGCCTACCTTAACACAGCTCAGAAATGGACACCCAGGGAAGACTGCGTATCCAAATACGTGTAGTTACGAAACGCACAGCCACTTTTATAAGAGGGGTACTCTTATATAACGAGCTAACATGAAATCTCTCGTCGCCAGGCAGCGAACATTGGTAAGTTAAATCATGATGTTATTCCTTTACAGCATGACACAGATCTCTGCAGGTCCTGAGATAAAGAGAGTTATCTGACTTATAGCGCTTATTGTAGGTCGTTTTGAGGTAACCCGTGTCTCCATCCTCAAGTTTAAAGGTTGATTTCTAAAGCGACAGAACAAAGTCTGAAGTTCAATCCATGTCAATAGTTGTTTTCTGTGACCTTGACCTTCAATGATTTATTTATAGAGGCACCAGCCATCCATGTCCAGGTGCTGTTTTAGCCTCTTTTTCCTGTATGCGGATTAATATCTTTTTTGCCAATTTATGGTTCCGCTTCTGTGTACCCCATATCTATGGTTCTCAACCTGGAAATCGCCTATAATTCGCTGTAATTGTCCCCCCCCCCCCTTATAGTGTCATCATTTATGTTACCGTCTATTTTTATCGATAACACAATTATGGATTAAGGGCGGTATTAATGATAATTTAAAAAAACCCCCATAAAAATAATACATAAATAAATAAATAAATACATTAATAATATATAAATAAATAAATAATGCTAATGATTATCATAATACAAATATTGATCATGAGAAGAAGAAGAAGAAGAAGAAGAAGAAGAAGAAGAAGAAGAAGAAGAAGAAGAAAAAGAAGAAGAAGAAGAAGAAGAAAAAGAAGAAGAAGAAGAAGAAAAAGAAGAAGAAGAAGAAGAAGAAGAAGAAGAAACAACACGGCCATAACATCAATATCAAAAACAATAATACTAACAATAAGATTGATTTGAGTAAAATAATGAAATAATATTAAAATAATAAATGAAGTAATATTATTATAAATCAAAATTTCTAAAAGGACACTACTTGGAATCCGCCGATTGTGTGGGATCAGATACCTTGTATGAATACGTTAAATTAGATAATTCAATCCATACAATTTGAGGTTATATATTCAGATCACCATCCTTTTTTTTCAAGAGGAAAGCAGATGTCTATTTTCATTTTGTTTGGTCATTCAATTGAGTTACATCTATAAGACCAATCGCCTCGTGGTTTAAGGAGTGGAAATATGATGTATAAACTCAACTATTGCATTTTTTTCTTTTTGTAGACGGTCTCATCCTTTTACCGACATCCTCTTGTGTAAGGAGTGGAAAAACAGATGTAGAGACCCATGTTTTAAATCACTTCCAACTTGTAAAGTGGCTTGTTTCTTGTTTTGTTTTTTTCGACATCATTTCCTCCATACTTGAATGAAATGGATTGAGATATATTCATATATTTCATTCGGATAGAGAGATAGAGGGAGGGGTAATGTAAAATTATATTGCTTTTATATATTAAAGGTAATATTTAAAGATAACATGACGCAGAAACGACCGACGAGTAGTTTACTTTTTCGTGTCTTTAATATAATATTATACAATGTATTGGGTAAAGGAGCCACTGGTCAGAGTGTGTTTTGTAAAAGGCAAGCTCCTCGCCATTGCATGTGAAAGGCGAGACCTCCATTTTTATCGAATATCCCATCTCGGCATAATTAATTACAACCAGTCAGAAGCCGCTAAGTATCTATGCTGAGGACGCGTGTACGCAAAACCAAATTTAGGAACTTTCCAAATTGTCATCAAAGGGATGGAAATCTGGCCTATATGTTGTTTGTGAGGTTCTTGAAATTGACCTGGCCTCTTTTGCTTGCTTTGTGCAGAGCAGACGTGTAGCAGTCGTAGTTAATCATTCCCTTATCTTGTCTGAGGTAAACATGCCGGGCCGGGGTCCACTGAAATGCCTGCAGTGTGCAATTCAAAGACCTTGTTAGCAGTACATGGCGGGTTTCCATAAACCAAATAGAAGTTGTGGAACCCTCTGTAGGCTATCATTTTAATTAAAATATAAAGCTATAATATACTTATTCAGTACTGGTGTGTGTAACCAAGTAGTTCGGTTGCCAAAGTTGTAAACTGGAAAACCATCAACTTTCCTTTGTGAATGTGTAGTATTGTGATCGGTTTGGGAGAGAAAGAGAGAGAGAGAGAGAGAGAGAGAGAGAGAGAGAGAGAGAGAGAGAGAGAGAGAGAGAGAGAGAGAAAAGGAGAGAGAGAGAGAAAGGGAGAGAGAGAAAAGACAGACAGACAGACAGACAGACAGACAGACAGACAAACAGACAGACAGACAGACAGACAGACAGAGAAGGGATGTGAGGGATGGGGTCAGAGACGCAGGTAAACAGTGAAGAGAAAAAAATGAAAAGTGTAAAGAAGAAAGGGCAGAGAAGGAAGGAAGGAATTACATTTTGAGGAGGTGGCAAAGAAGCAAAGAAAGTGAAAGACACTTTGGCAGCTCGAGCATGATTAAAAACTTTCTGTAACAGTTGATTCACGTGGACTTGCTTATTCGAAAAATAGTGAATGGCCAAGCTGAAAAGTCCCTCAAAAATGCAGACGCACCATGATAAGCTTTAATTATGTTTACACAATCGAGCTAGGATATCATTATCAAGAACATTTCCAGGGTTTTGGGTTCAACACATCTACAATTCGAACAAACAATACTATTGAAAATAACTGAGATTTTGAAGAAAATCAAAAAGAAGTAATTGTGACAGTATAATTGTCAGGTTGACATCCATCGATGACGTTTTAAGAAATTTTGTTTCGATTTTTTAAGAAGCGAGGGCAAGGTTGAATTGGTGACACCAAACCTCTTTCAAACGTCCGTCTTAGTGCAAAACTGCTTGTCAATCGCTGCTGAAATGTAATCCTCATTTTCTAATTGCAGATAAATAAGTTTTCTCCTATCTGCAATTATGAAAAGTACCCTGTATCGATACAAAGGTAGAAAGCTTGTAAATATGTGCGCCTTGTTCTGTGTCGAAGCATACGAAATGAAACTAATGATGTTAATGCGTCTTATGACTAAAATGCTCCTATACTCTTACGTCATAATAACAAAACACAGCCGATGAAAGTCTGTAAATGATTTGCCTTGTCGACAGGCCGCAGGACTCAATGGTGGCTACTGGATCAGGGAAATGAAACAATATGAATGATCTTATCTTACGTCAAGACACGATAATGACTGTGTAACCAACATCGGTTTGGGCACATCACCCACCCTTCTCGTGTTATCACTTCCCGATTCATACCTTCATAACATTGAAACACAGACGCGCACACGCAAACATACACACACACACAAACAAACACGCACACACACACACACACACACACACACACACACACAAATATACAATATACACCATACGGCCAATGGCAGCGCCCTACTATCTGTCTTCGATCACATCCCACCACCAAGAACCTACTTGTATCCCCACATGACTAGATTTGAGGACACCGCCCAGCAGCTACTCCGCTGCCTTATAATTACAACGTTCTATCTGCGTATTACTTAGTTTTTAGAAATTTGACGTTTAAAAAGTTTGAGTTTCACAACATGTCAAGCTTTTTGGAATACAGTTCTTTAATTATCTAGATAACGACTGCGAACAATCTTACGATTTGAACAGATCAGATAGGACATTCGGTTTCTGACCTCAAGGTCTTTATAATCCAAAACGGCCAAAAATGTCAGATATAACTTTGTAATTATGAGGTAGCGACCCGTACCCTCACATGACTAGATCTAAGGATGCTTTAGGGCCTTACGCAGACATCAGATGATGTACGACGCTTGGTCTCGACACCAGCAGTGTGGATATTGTATATATGGCTCTTTTCGTCTATGCAGACGGTCAATTTAGCTTAAGATGGTCTCAAGGTTGTCTTCATGCAGCTTCTTACACGGCTAATTCTTCATATGTTTGAAGCGCAGATCTGTCGCAGTGCTTGCATGTCAGTGACTTAGATCGAAGCTATGTATTTTTGCTGTTTTTCTTTCGTTGTTGGCATTCTCAGCCTGGTTGTTTCTAAGGCTGCTCTCTAGCATTATACTTCTTTCCTATATCATTTTCCTCCATGTTTTCCTGTCCTCAGCTATTTCTTCCCAGATGCTAACATCTACTCCAAGCTTAGAAAAGCTATTTTTGCGGGTGTCTTTGTAACTCAGTTTTGGTCTTCCTCTTGGTCTCTTTCCCTGGGCAAGTTCTCCATAGAGAAGTTGCTTCGGAACCCGGTTGTCGTCCATTCACTTGACAAGGCCCAGCCATCTCAATCTTTTTAAACACAGGATAATTGTCATGCTCTGGAAAAGTATGGGTATAATAATATGCTAAAATGTTTTTCCAGAACATAATATTATGAAACTAGAAGTTTGTGAACTATTAGAAACATTTTTATCTCGTAACCTTGGGGATGTCTTTTTATTAGATTTCTTGGTTTCAAGTCTGAAAATCATGTAGCGTGCCAAAGATTAAACTCAGTGAAAATGACTTGCAATTCAGGAGTCTCTTAACGTTTGTTGCTAGTTTTCACTTTTAACCCCAGTTATAAAATGCAACAAAAACCTTTAAAGAAAATACTTTGTCCTCTCCAGCTTAAGGTCTACTGTCAGGATTTCTGTGACTTCCAACATAGTTCCAAGGTTCAAGCAGATAACGGCACTTGCCACATGGAATAAAAGACGAAAGGATACTCCCAACTAATTATGCTCATCGTACATTTCCTTTTACGCTTTTACCCCCTGAGGAACCTTCTATGCTCAGCAAAATACCTTTTTAATGATAAATATGTTTCCCGCCGCCTTTGACACTATAATTCATACCGTTTAGAAGTGGATTGCTAGGACTATGCCTGTTTGAACCATCTCACAAAAGAGTAAAATACATCGTCACAGCAAATAGAATGATAAGCTCGATAATTTAGAGTTCACAAGGAGAGAATCGAACAACAGAAAACCTAAATATTACACCACTGGTGCCGGAGTGTATGGGGCACTTGTGACTCACACATTGATGGTAATATAAGCAAATCTTGTAAAGCAAGCAAAGTAGGCCCCAGTGAAGTAAGACGTAACAATAGAAAAAAAAAGAAAGAAACAATATAGACACAAAACAAGAGAAAGAAATAAAACAGGTAAAACTAGAAAAGCATACTTAGAATTAAAAGGTTTAAGTAAGAGAAATAGAGTAAGCAAAATAAGTAAAGTAACGTAGATGCACCAAGGAAAGAAAGTATGAAGTATAAAGTGCAGAACGAGAAATAAGTAAAATGGTACGGTAACTTAAGCAGTAAGGTAAGCATAGCAAATAAAGAAAGAAATTAAAGTAAGTGCATGTGCAGCAGTCTATAAGTAAAGCTTGTAAAGTTAGTAAAATAAACAAAATACGTAAGGTAAGTAAAGTAGGTAACGTTTTTTTTTTTAATAGCAGAGAGTTTTACGGCGCTCGCAACTGCATACGGTCATATGAGCGCCGAGGTGTGGGTGTCAACAGAGAAGTCTTTACAGGGAATCAGACTTAGACTGCTCACCTCTCTAGCTTCAACAGCACAAGGTCTGCTTCAACTATCAAGGCACCCCAAAATAGCATGGCAGGTCACAAGAGAGTGAC
>NW_004798288.1:29106-31390 GCF_000002075.1 Aplysia californica | reverse complement strand
TCTGTGCGTCTGTCTGTCTCGTTCTCCCTCTCCTGTTACCAGCATCTGTGGTGTAGCAGTTAGGCGTTTTGTTGTCGCTTGCAGGAGACCCGAGTTGGAATGCTGAGTGAAGAGAACTTTCATCGAGTATCTGGATCTTTCTGCTGGGATATTGTATCCCTCTCAGTCCGAGTTGACCCTGATAGGGAGGGTTAAAGCCTGCCTCCTAAATGATCTAAAGTGTGTCAATGGGGGCGTAAAATCACCTAAATTTAGATTATTTCTTACACACACAGACACACAGACACACACAGACAGACACACACACACACACACACACACACACACACACACACACACACTCACACACACACAAAAGAAGGATTGAGAGAAAGACGGGCAGACAGACAGACAGACAGACAGACAGACAGACAGACAGACAGACAGACAGACAGACAGACAGATAGACCCTGATAGTATAGCTGAGGATAATATAAATCCTCTTGCCCAAGTCTTACTTTACTTACACTGGTACCATCTGTAATGTAACAAATACCGTTGAGCTTGAGGAGAAAGGAATTCAATTCATTAACTAAGGAACAAACGTTAACTAAGGAACAAACCACGGACATCATGACCTACCTCTGGATTCCATGATGTCGATTTCTCCGGAGCGGGGCCATGTGCCGTATTTGCTGTTTTTGGGCATCATCCAGATGGCTGACAGACATAATATATATCATTTAAACCATTGAAGTGTATCTGATGGTTGGTTATGTCGAGTGAAAAAGTGCATTAACATAAGATTATAGCTATGTAGTGCAAAATGTCAAATCACTTTTTCAAATAGTCTTCGTTTTATGAGCGTGGGAAACTAACTTATGAGAGTATGAGCCCCTTTATACCACAATTTCTTTCATGCGAGTCAAGTAATCTTGTCAGCAATCCTGCAGAAATAGCTACCTCAAACTGAGGAATGACCTGCTCTCCTCATGTCTGCTAAGTTAGCTTGGTTGATATCAAGCTAGGCTATGGTCTGGATGACAGTAGATCGAATCGTCAGGTGGGTGTTTATGTACGAGTAATATTAGGGGAGTTTGATATATTGTCTTTCCTAGTTTTCAATGGGTTTTTTCCTTTTCTTTTCTGTACTCCCCGAGAGCCCCCCAAAAAGTATTATAAATAAACAATGCCATCCCATCACCAAAAAGCTACGGTATATTTATAGTACGCAAAGCCCTTTGTTGATGAGACAGACAACTGTTTATATCGACCAACGTCAGTGGTGTATCGCTGAGGGGCTTTGTCATCGCACGCAGAAGACATGGGTTCGATTTCTGTGTGAAAATAATAATAATAATAATAATAATAATAATAATAATAATAATAATAATAATAATAATAATAGATAGCATTTGTATAACGCATATCCCCGCTCAACAGCAGGCTCTATGCGCTTTACACTATATTATTACCCCAGCAGACCATTGAACACTCCGAAACATTCTCAGCTTCCCGGGAAGCATACAGTGCAAGCAGCCGATTAAGCGCTCAAACACTAACAAACTGACAAGATCTTTCGCTGTCTATAGCCGGATACCCATTCCCACCTGGGTGAAGTGAAGAAAATTCGTGTAAAGTGTCTTTCCCAAGGACACAACGTCGGGCCCTTGACGGGATTCGAACCCATGACCTTACGGTTGCGAGTCCGAGAGCCTAACCACTAGGCCACCGACCCCACGATATTTTTTTAAATCGAATATTATGTCTTTCTACTGGGATAATGTATTCCTCTCAGCCTGGGTTGGCCCTACTGAAAGGTCTAAATAGTGCCAAACGAGGCGTAAAACTTCTTAAAATACATTTTCTGCTTACATCCCCTCGTCCACCTGTAGTGTACAAGAGCAGTAAGGTGTTTATAGAACGTACTCATGAACAGCACAAAGTTTCAAGAAAAGGTGGGAGTTTAGGAGTTGCCCATTCTAACAACTGGTAGAACAGCATAAACAAACAGTGTCCTAAGTCAGTAAAAGTAAAGCAGAAGTCTTCCTCCCTGCACCCTGCCTACAAGCATCATGACGATCAGAGCCCGACGTTTCCTCTTACTGAAAGACATGGCTGTAACCCTACATCGACCCCCTGTATCTGCACACAAGGTAGAACACATCATAACTAGCTGGGGAGGTGGGGGGGGGGGGGGGGTTGCAGCTTTTTTCTCCTTTGAGGAACATTAAATATGTAATACGTAAGTATGCTCTCACTAGGGAATGGTTTCAGTAGCTTAAAGTGGTTGGCTACCTGACAA
>NW_004798288.1:13242-23242 GCF_000002075.1 Aplysia californica | reverse complement strand
ATTTTCTAGTTGCAAGGAGAACTATTATGTGTACGGGATGCCCAGATTGAGACCAATGTGTCACCAAAGCAGCAGCTGCAAACAGGACGTATCACCGAAATGAGGCGTAAATCTGAGCCAAGTTTATTCAGCATCGCAAAAACAAAAGTATAAATGTCATCAATGTCTCGATAAAATTGAAAGTGTAAAGCTTGAACATTGTTTAGGCAAAACGATAAGAGGATGACACGGGTTGCTGGTCATGCTGTCGTGGACCAGTTGAACAAGTGCGTCCGATTTCTAAGGCCTGTAAAGCAGGAGTAGGGTCATGTGGATAAGAGGGTAGTTTGAGGGTGTCCGTGGTATGCACTTGTTTTCTTTTCCTCTGTTGTTCTTAGCTATTCTATTTTTTTCTGTCTTGCTTGTTCGCTGCTTTAAATGGCTGTTACTGTGTCATTGTGCTTTTCTTATTTCAACCTTAACGGAACTGAGTGATAATACATGGGCTGGAACCACTTTACAGACACTGACTGCGGAGTACACATACTGACTGGAGTAAGAAAATATTTTTAGAAAACTATTTTAGACTACTCATTATAAATACGATCGATGAGGTATGGGAAAACTTCTGAGCCACTTTGAAATGTTGTCCGTCTTGAAAATCAAAATGAACAGTTTCCGGCCATATGGTGCCAATAGATCTAATATTCCATCTTATGCCATCTATTTTATGAAATGCATGTGAGTAACTTATGCTGTTGTGTCAGTCGTAGTCTCACTTTTGAGGGCTTTGCTATCTTAACCCATGTCATCTAATATTTTCTCCTGGTGTGACCGGTGAGATATTCGGAACCACTGGAGTCCATGACTTGGCACGCTTGCCATGCCTGGTCTTGGCACTGTCCCAGGCTCTAAAGGTTATGGTTAAGTGAAACATGATATGACACAAGACTATCTCCCCAACGGGATGTTGTCTGTCTCAAGTTTCTCTTCCATAGAAAAAACCCGGTTCGTGAACCCAGTGGTAAAAAAGTAAATGTTACTTTCCTGCAGAAAAAAGTTAAACGAATATATCCTTGTTTTAAGTCCACCCCGCAATCTTTTCGTTCAACCTACGCTATAGAACAAAATAGGCCTCTGATGCCACTAACATTTCGAAAGATAACATTGGAATAACATTTATATGAAACCTTGAACTCACTAGTGGACTTTGATAAGAGAGTTATTAATGCACTTTTTTGTTGCTCTCTATCTAAGTGGTTCAGAATTTTCCATACAGCTTAAGAAACAAAAGAGCCCTTACCTTTAAGCTTTTCTGGTAACTTTACTTATCAGTGTGAGAAAAGTAATTGCTGTTCCGTTATTGAAAATGCGAAATAGTTCTTGTTTGCCTCTCTCTCTCTCTCTCTCTCTCTCTCTCTCTCTCTCTCTCTCTCTCTCTCTCTCTCTCTCTCTCTCTCTCTCTCCCCCCCTCTCTCTCTTTTATTCGTATCTTAAGGATTCGTTCAGGTTTTCACACGAAGAGCAAAGCAAAGATAAAAAAGATTCTGTCTATACTCTCGGGTTCCCCTCGATCACTCTCAACCGAACCATCTGTTGGGATCAACAAAGGAGAACATAATATCTTACAAATTTGTACATTTAAAATATTTCTCTCCGAAGTCCGGACATTCTGTATGCATGTGTCATATGGTAAAATCTGTGTCGCATCTGACACACAACGGTATCGCATCTCCCTACAAGAGGTACTTATGTGTCTTGGAGGTACGTCCGATACCCTCAATCGAGTAAAAATGACTTAGTCTCTTCTAGAGAGTCCCGAAGGCTTTTGTAGGCCCAGTTTGGGCATGATACTGTGGAGTTTGCTGTTTTGCAGCTCATTCCAGTGTTTCTCCCACAGACTATTACTGAGACTGAGAACGATCAGGACCAAACAAGACTTGTGACAATCTCAGGCGAAACAATGTGCCAGGCTGACACATAAGGTATATCATGACCTGGTGTCTTGACTTAAACACAAGTAATTGAAGCTCTGGGTTATAGTGAATAAAATGAAACTGAATAGTTTTTGTTTGAGTTGAAAATAAATGGAAAATAAATGGAACACAGTGGAATGCACCAGTGACACAAAGTTGAATGAAATAGTGTTTACGGGATGTAATGAGTATCCATTATTCGCACCCAGATTGAAAATTTGCTTAACATAATAAACATGTTTGCTAATGGTTGCCTAGGCTGACATTTTTACTTCAGCAAAGTTCGGAGAGATTTCCTGCTCCTCCTGATTTACTTCAAGGAAAAAATATCTTGAAAAAGAACTAAAACAAAACAAACGAACAAAGACACCCCTGAGGAAACAAGCAATAAACAAACAATTTTGTTTTAAAGACAATCAATCGGAAAGACAAACAAACACCTCCCCCGCCCTATTGGCAGAAACACCACACGATGAACCTATATTGTATTTTTAGAAACACCATTGTTCACTTCCTTTACCTGAGAGCTGTAGCGAGAGCTTGATAGAGTCGCCCACGTAGCCCATTTCAACGAGCACCCTTGACGCCCCCTCCACACTGCAGAGGAGCAATAACGTTAACGCCACGATTCGTAGCATGGTTGTACCGATCTGTGGGAGTCAAAAATATTCAAAATGAGGTTAACTATATAAATTAAACCTAACCCATTAACAGTAATAAACAAACAAAAACCCCGAGTAAAATAAATTAGAAATCAGTTGTGCTGTAACTTCATCCCATTTGGCATACAAAGCCAGTGAGTAGTGCGAGACCTTTGGGGTGAGGAGTAGATTCTTTTTAATTTGAATGTTGAGTCATTTCATATTTTTTCATATTCAATTTTCCAAGTTTTTTCTTTTATTATTTGAACAGGAAAAAAGATTTCACAATGGTAATAAATGGGACAACTAGGTCAATTTCTTTTTTTTCTTTTCTCTGGTATTTCAGGGTAAACTCTGAGAACCCCCTCTCCAAAACTACCCCCCCCCCCCCCCAAAAAAAAAAAAAAAAAAAAAAAACGAATAATAAATAAGCACCGCTCCCCCCACCCCCCCCCCTCTTTTCCGCTCTCATAGACAACAAACAAGCACATAAAAAACAACCCATAGAAACAACAAACAATGCACTATCCCATTCCTGGCCGCCCCTCCCCCCCCTGGATAATAAGTCAACGTTTTTTTTACTTTAAAATTTTTTTTATTTTGCCGATAGCAAAATGGAATACCAAGAGTAGTCTGTTGTGTAGCGGCTAGACACTTCACTATCGCACGCAAGAGACCCGAGTTTGATTCTCGAGTGGGGATACATTTTTATCAAGTGTCTCGGTCTCTCTGCTGGAACGTTGTATCCCTCTCAGCCCGGGTTGGTCCTGACAAGCCCAGATGCCCGCCTCACCACCTCCAAAATGGTCCCTTTTAAGCTCAAGGGGGCTATCCCGAAAAATGTTTTGAGAAAATTGAAGGTAAAGTTTTTACCCCTTGTTCAGTTTCTTCAAGAGACAAGGAGGGTTTTCTCTACAACCAAACCAAAGTTCTCCTATAGGTAGGGCAATACCCATTTTTGGTGTATATCAAGATTTCTGGAAACCCCAAAATCTGGGTTAGCCCGCTTGTCTTTTAAAGCGACCATATTATCTAAATTGTGTCATTGGGGGCGTAAAAACACCCTTATGAAAAAGAAGAAAAGGGAAGTTACTTTTTCTGCCACGGAGATTAAACTTGGCCTTCTTTTACTGATTTGTTTTCGTTTCTTTCGTGGTAGAGTCTTATCTTTCGGTTAAGAAAAAAAAATGCGTCTTGTCATTAGTTTGTTTATGCCTTTCCAGCAATTTTTAAAAAATGTCATGCAACTTAAAGTGACTCTCACTTACATTTTGAGGATGTCATCACATTTTACTAAGTACTCAAGTATTTAAGTATGCACAGCTATATCTTTTTTTTCTTCAAGATCATGGCCTCCCTCGACAAAACTCCCAACCCCTAAAAAAGAAGGGAGGGAAATAAAAAATCAAAATAATAGTGAAGAAATGAGAAAATGCATATAGTTATATACATTTTTAAAACCCTGAGCTTGAGCTCTCCTGTAATTTTTGTAGGGCCTATCAGCAAAGTTAATTAGCATAGATAAGAAACGATCAAAACGACTGAAAACAAAAGAAACGGGGAGGAAACCCATCAAGGATAAGAGAACATAATGCTCACATCATAAACAATACCACAAATTTGGGATATCACAAACACTGACTTGCTTGCACTCATACCCCCCCCCTCCCAACTCACCCATCTTCCAATAATAATAATAATAATAATAATAATAATAATAATAATAATAATAATAATAATAATAATAATAATAATAATAACAATAATAATAATAATAATAATACGGTAATAATTCAAAATACATTTAGGGACTACTACTACTACTACTACTACTACTACTACTACTACTACTACTACTACTACTACTACTACTACTACTACTACTACTAATTATAATAATAATAATATTATTAATCATAATCATAATAATCATGATAATGATAACAATAATAATAATAATAATAATTAATAATAATAATAATAATAATAATAATAATGATGATGGTACCTCGAAATGTGAATGAGAATGGGATTATGCTCACCCTACTGTCTGAGTAAATACCAAATTCTGCAGTGACCCGAACACTGCGCTGTCTTCGGGAAATCTAACAGGTGTGTAAAAGGCTGCGTTATATAACTGTGGAACGGTGCTCGGTCATTTCCAAGGCAACAGTAATGCTCCCAGGTCTACTATAATGTTACATATTTAAAGATCAACGGTTGTTTAGCGGCAGAGGATAATGAAAGTTTATAGATAAGAAATGTTGCACACGACTTAGCTTCCTCTTTTCTTTTCCTTATCCTGCTATTCTTATAAGGAACGTATGCGAGTAAATCACGTGTATATGGGTCAGTCCACAGTTCTGGCTATATTGTTCTCATATTTGCTCTAACCTAATTCGTGAGTTAAAATTAAAAATTAGTGATCCTCCTGTTTAGTATATTATCATCATCATCTGGAACACAGAAGTGACGTCGGTAGCCTAGTGGTTAGGCTACCGGACTCGTAATCGTGAGATTGCGAGTTCGGGGGTTCGAGCCTCAGCTCGGTCCGACGTTGTGTCCTTGGGAAAGGCACTTTACACGAACTTCCCACTTGGCTCGGCCCTATTGGAGACGGGTGTTAAACTAGGAGGTCCCGCCCCTTAAATAACCTAATAGTGTTGATAGGGGCGTTAAACCTATACCATTTCACCATTATAGAACACAGAGAAGCTCCTATCAGCCTTAAAGAAAAACAGGATACGCCATTTTAGTTTTAGTAAACATTCTCGGAGATCAAGGGGGAACTGATGAAAAATGTCCTATAGGAGCCAGTTATCGAATCTTTCAGGAGGAACAAAAAACTGTTTAATGTAGATATGTATGAATGATCAACACTCCGGAAACGATCAAGCTCTAAAATCGTATCATAATATGATACGCGATTTAGGAATTCTTTGCTTTATTATCGGTTCCGTAGTAATTCTTGTTGAGTCATTCAAGTTGTTAAAATATTGAAATCCATTCAGCACATCTCAAGATGAGCTTATTTGGAAGCAAACAGTTACGATAAGTGAAACAGTTATTTGCTTTTTTAAGCGATTTTAAGGCGGGGAACTCAATGAATCGCGCTTTCGAATGGGGGGAAAAAACATTTCGCGCTAAAATCATGATACGCGGATCTGGCTTATAGGATGATTGCTTCCTATTGTGCGACATTAATTTATAACTATTTTTCTTTGGTTAGTTGTGACTTCTAAAACTGGAAAAATTGTGCTGAATATGCACATCACGGGATTCTTTCTTAAATGCTTGACTATTGCTGATAAGAGTTATTAAAAGTCTGTCTGTTTTTCTTCAGAATTTTACCGATATAATTTGTTCACGGTTGTTAAATAGGCAGACAAGAGGGTTAGTAACAGCGTGTAAATAGATTATGGCATTTTTAGGTATAGTATGTCAAAGCTGGCCATGTAAAAATGTGACACTCTCTGTTTTAAATTTCCTGAATTTCGTCAACTGGGCTATCTGTGTTCTAAATGTTTGCATTGACATACATACCCAGACGTCGGGCAACTTCGGAGAAGGGGTACAGTGTAGTAAATACAGAGAGTTAACTTTTTAAAAATATTTGATCAAACCTAAATATGATGGATAACACATTGTATAAAACCACCAAAAAATGTTATAGTGAAGGCTCCTGCTAATAATGCATCCCAACCACCCCCCACCCCTACCCCGCCCCCAAAAAGGAAATAAAACCCACCAGCAACAACAAACAAAAAAACCCAACCCATTTACATGGATCACATGGATGTTTAATAGCAAAAGTAGTATGCAGGTGTCAGGAAAATCTGATTTTGTCGAAACAGGGGGAAAAGTGTGAGCCTCCCCCCCCCCCTCTCCCCCAATAACATTTACGGTATGCCATGGCTCCTTAGGGTCGAGAAATTGGGTATGTTCATCAATACAACAGCATGATTAAGTCGATACTACTCACTTAGCTTCCTTGTTGCCTTAGTTTTCTTTTCTCAAAGACGGCACTTTTACATTATACGACTTGAAATAGGATTCAACAGATCTAGTCCTTGTCACAGCTTCCTTAAGAATGAGATTTTACTCCCAGCTGGATTAAAACATGTTTTGTACTCGTTTCCAATTTCTTTCGGGCAATTCTGCGGTAACTGACGGGACATTTGGACTATATTTTCTTACAATGATAACACTGTAATTCAATATCAATTAATTTATTTTAACTGTAAATGATTAGAACATTTGAAAGACATATTAAGAAATCATATTAAATGGAGTCGTTTAAAAAGCAGTATTTTATGCACATTTTGTGACGTAATGTTTAGTTTCAGTAACCCTCCTTTTTCATGTCAGTTACGGAAACTAAACACGTCCCATGATTGCAATCTGCAAGCGATCAAACAATTTTTTAAAAGAATATTGATCCTGTAATAAAGAAGTCTCTTCACGTAGGCCATTTGGGTACATACACAGGATCACTACAATAAATGAATTATAACAACCTAGCCTATAAATTGATCATTTTGATACAATAAAAGATTATAATATCATCTTCCTGCATCAGTAAAAGGAGAGTGTAACCAAAATAACGTAAGAAAGGGGAGTTCATTTTACAAATACAAAAGTGCCTTTTTTAAATTAACAATCTCAGTCATTCACTTTGTCTCCATTCTCTGTCTATCGTTCACTTGTATTACACGATGAAGTTTCCCACAAGCAGCGGTCAGTAGGTGTGGCATTGTGAATGCGTGTATGTTACAGGATAAATTAAAAAACAACAACATAGCAACGAAAAAAAACTTTTTAAAAACTGAATAAAGGGCTTAGTGTGAACTCAACGTTTCACAAGCTCTGAAGTCTTCTTATAGGCGTTAGGAGGAACCCGCTGGTTCTGGTTCTTTCCCTCACCGGCATGGACGCTCAGCATCCCAATATGGACTCACGCAGCCCCATTTCGACAACGTGACTGACGTCACAGCCGCAAACTCTAGTACTCTTTATATCCTCTGTGGGCCATTTGATCCTTTATTCATATGTGGTCTCCACTGAGAAGCCAAAATAATAATGAATAATAATGGATTGCATTTATATAGCGCATATCCACTTATGCAATGCTCTATGCGCTTAACATGATACATATTATGGATTTACAAATCAATTTTAAAGGTACATAGTGTTACATACTCATGCAAACACATATTCACTCACGCACGCACCACACACACATACATACTCACATATACACATACGTACATATGCACAAACGCACATACAAACTCACAACGATCTACAGCTTGGATGAATTCTGTCTAATCGAAATATGATGAAAATAGAAATGATTTTAGTTTCTTCTTAAAAATTTCTAGATTTTCTGCTTCTCTGATAGTTTTTGGAAGCCTATTCCAAACAAGTGGGGCAAAATATGAAAAAGAGAGTTGGCCATATGATTTGTAATTTATTTTAGGCTTAACAAGGGTTGTTTTGTCACTTGATGATCTGAGCGTTCTAGGAGGCACATAGGGTGTTAAAAACTGTTTTAGATAGTCCGGTGATAAATCATTTAAGCACTTATAGCAAGTTAAACACATTTTATATATGATACGCTCTTTCACTGGGAGCCAGTGTAATGCTTTTAAAATAGGAGTCACATGATCATGCTTTAGTTTTTTAGTAATTATTTTGGCAGCAATATTTTGTACTCTTTGTAGTTGTTGTAACTGTTCATCAGGTACACCAGCCAGTAAGGAATTGCAATAATCAATCCTTGACAATATAAGTGATGTTATTAAAGTTTTGGTGACACCAACAGATATATATTTTCTAATGCTCCCTATTTTCTTCAGCTGGAGATATAGATTTTTACAAAGATTGGATACATGGTATTTCATTGACATATCTTGATCTAGCACCACACCTAAATTTCTTATTTTAGTTTGGGCTGATATTTCGTGGCCATTGATGTTTAATCTGATATTGTCGATTTCATTGCATGCGCTGCCTCGAAGAAATAATATTTCGGTCTTATCCTCATTTAATTTTAATTTGTACTTGAACATCCATTTTCTTATATCATTGATACATCAAAAAGCTTCATAATTTCCACAAAAAATGCTTCAGAAGAATTCTTGGCATCAAATGGCAGGATAAAATACCAGACAACGATGTTCTCAAAAAAGGGATGATGCCGAGAGGACTCAACTTCGCTGGGCTGGCCTTGTCACAAGAATGCCTGATTTTGGAAACCCAAGAGCAGTAATATATTCTGAACTGTCTTCAGGGAACGTAAGGTTGGTGCATCCAAAAACTGTTACAAAGATACCCTGAAAATGTTCCTGTAGTACCTTAACATAAATATTTCGATATGGGAGAGCCTTATAGCTCCTGCCAGTCATAGCGGGCAGCCAATCATGAGAAGCTTCACGAATTTAGAATACTGAAACCAATAGAGAAGCCCGCAAGCTGCACACATGCACAAGTGGAAGTGGAGCTTTTAAATGTTCAAATTGTAGCATACTTTTCCCTGCCAGATTTGGTATCATCAGCCACAGCAGAGGCCACAGGTCATTTTTAGCTTGAGTTCTTCCAACATTTCTTTTTATTTTCGCTTGAGATTATTCTCCTCTGCGGATGTATTGCTCATCTTCAGACACTGACGGACGAGCTATTGTTATGTGACTTTGGACTCCTTGTTTTTCTAACTCCTTCAATTGTTTTTTTCCCTCTGTGTGTGTGTGTGTGTGTGTGTGTGTGTGTGTGTGTGTGTGTGTGTGTGTGTGTGTGTGTGTGTGTGTGTGTGTTAAAGTAGATCTTGATAAAGATCAGATAATGGTCCGAAATTGTTTTGTCGATGACATTCACCGAAAAGATGTCAGGGTCTAAAGATGTGTGGTGGCACGACCTAGTCAGCTGGAATGTTTCGCTTCATCTGTAGGCACGTTAATCATTTAACCCGTTATTGTTTAGTACATGCAGATCTTTGTTATTTCGGCTTTCCGTAAAAGGATCGGGCTCTCAGTTTGCTCAGTTGATATCATGCTGGACTATAGAGAGGTTAGCTGTGGTTCAAGTCCCAGATAGGGCATCCCTGAACTTAATTTTTGTGTGTGAATTTTTTGGGGTTCTTAACTCATTTGTCTCGGTCCAGTCGGAGACGGATGGTAAATTTGGAGTTCACGCCTCTTAAATATTCTAACAGTGTTAAAAAGGGTGATAAACACACACACAAACACATATACGCGCGCAGGAGCGCGCGCATACACACACACACACACACACACATACACACACACACACACACACATATACACGCATACATACATGCATACTATACACATGAAGGGGCTACTTCCTCGATCGTTCAGACACTCACATATAATTTTTGTAACATGT
>NW_004798288.1:3827-12113 GCF_000002075.1 Aplysia californica | reverse complement strand
GGGGGGCGGGACAAATGATATCGTTAAATTATTGAATTGGTGTCTAATATTTCTTTTGTATTGCCGTTATAACAAGATCGCCGAAGGTCAAAATTATCCTCTCAATATTTTTCGTTGTGGATATTTGAGGGTTGATCCCAAATGCTGCCTCAAAAGTTTCGAAGCTGTTATGGCAATTTTGACGCATTTGGAGTTGAGTAATATTACTTCAATAGACACATGCTGTACTGAACTTCAAAAAATGAAATGGAACAGCAGAAATGGAATAACATTTCTTGGTGAACGGTGAACTCATTCTTAACTTTTTTATAATCATGAAATGTAACCCAGCAGTAACACGAATCCGGTTGTTGTTGTTTTTGGGGTTTTTAAAAATAGTTTTTGTTTTGTTATGTTTTCTTTTGTTTTGTTTTGTTGTTGTTGTTTTGTTGTTGTTGTTTTTTGTGTTGTTGTTGTTTTTGTTTTGTTTTTGGGGGGGGGGGGGTTGTTTCCAGTTCGTCAGCATCCGGCAACCCCTGCGTCCTCAGCAGCTACGCAAGAAATTTCAATTTTCTTCTGTTTACCTTTCTGTCCTCGTTTTTCCTTCTCGTTAGTTTTATTTTCTCTTTTCTGTTCTCGATAGGTTCAAAATAGATAACAAGTCACTTGTGCACACAACGTGGTTTTTTGAAGAGTTTTACTTGTAGAGAAAACATACTTATTTGGGTTATTCACTATCAGACAAAAAAATCAATGTGTTGGGTCACGGTGAGATACATTGTAATAGTGGTAGGGGGTAGGTGGAGAAGGGCTCTGCAGCTTTCTTTCTTCTTCTTCTTCTTCTTCTTCTTCTTCTTCTTTCTTTTTTAGTCCCTTGCACAGCGCTATCAGATTGACGCCCTCTTCTTTTTCTTCACAAAGGAGAACACGTTACTGTTGCGCACATAATATTATGTATTGTAACATGCTAGCTTATTTATGACGATGGTTTAACCTTGTAGCCCCGTCGTCCTTTTCAGATGGAATATCCGAATTCTTTCACTTTTCAAGACGATAGTGAATACAGTATAATTATGCTCAATTACAATGCATTTATATCATTATCATGAACTGGCAGTGAGCGTGTTGATAAGATCAGCAAGCACAATTACGACTTTAGACCTAGACGTGACATCGATGATGACAGAACTGTTTAGAATAGAGATTAAAGGAAACAGATGTGTGAATAGGAGTTGAGAACAATTATAATGAATTTAAAGTTAAGGGGGTGATATGATAAGATGGTTATATAAATACTCATGTTTTTAAAAAGTTTGCATTCAAGCACTTTCAGATAAGTGTTTCTACATGTTGACGTTAGTAATAGCTTCCTCTACTCAAATGAGGTTGGTGTTAGCCTATTCTGTTTTTGTGTAGATCGATAGCTCTAGAAACAGTCTACAAAGATAAAACATTGACAAACTTAATAAATTTTAAACTACAGTGGTTATATTCTATACATACATCTTTTACCATGCTTATTCCTTTAAAAATCCAACTAGAAATGAAGTTGTGGAGAAAAAAAATAACATGTACAGATATTCTGACACTTGATCCTCGGACCCGAGTCAAGAGGAATCAGCTTACTCATGATACTGTATTCTTTGCCTCATGAGGAACAGTCTCAACCTCCCGAATCGTGCACCCACTGCCTGCATTCTCACGGTCGTGTCAAAACATATCACGATTTCCATAACACCTGGTAACAATTCTGGTGGCGATGGTGAAATTAGTTATAATGCAAATCCAACCAGTTGCAACTGGAAAGATGCACTTTAGATAGAAAACTTATTAACGCAGTATGGCTATGGTGAGGCAGAGAAAGAGCTCAGGATAAAGGTGATGAAAGTAGAGAGGATAGTTGAGAAACAGTAGCTATGAAAAAAATAAAGAGAGGGAGAGGGGGATAGGGAGAGAGAGAGAGAGAGAGAGAGAGAGAGAGAGAGAGAGAGAGAGAGAGAGGGAGATAGGGGGGGGGGAGATGGTGGAATGAAAAGATCGTAAAATAGGAGTAAAATAATAGTATGAAGAGCAGAGTTTTGGAGAAATGACTGTTTCTTAGAGATTTGCTATATTCTTTCCAAAAATAAGGCGTCCATAAGTTGTGTCTAATGTGATTTTAAAATAATTGTACAATATAATGACACCCAGGCAAACTATAGATTTACATACAAAAAGTACATTACCTTTTCTATCCATATCGTTAAGATAATTTGTGTGGAGCTGTACTAGGTTAGCAATCATAATATTATCACCTTGAGATCAGTAGACCTTGAAATGTTACATGATTACGTGCATAACATGCTGTATGTACATGGCATTTTCTCAAACATTCAGAATGTTGAAATATTACAGTCAATGCTATTAGCAAGCTCTGGGGTAAAGGCAACAGTTTTTCTTTTGAAGTGCATAAGCAAAACCTTACTGCTAATATCGCTTATAACCAAATGCATCTTGGGCCTCAGTAGCTATCTGAGAACAAAAGACAGCAAAACAGACATAACCGTATTATCATGACACCACTAAAATTTTGAACAACTCAATTCTCTGGGCTATTTGAACATTGGAAGATTTTAGAACCGTCTTGTCCCTCTGTCATCATTAATTAATTGGCAATATGTTCAAACTTTCAATTATATATATATGTCACTGTAATCGTATAAATAGTTAAACGTTCACGTACTGATATTTTTAATGTTCTAATATCATTTTAAGGAACATCTGAAAACGTAATAGTAAGTAATAAATGATAAAGAAAAAAAACCCCACTTCGAAAGGTAGTGGTCATCAAGACCAGATAATAAGATGCGCAATATTCATGGTCAGTTGAAAAAGCCATGTATTCATGAGCACCCCTTGTCAATGAGAAGAGCGGGAAAAGTCGTCTATTCTGGTATGAAATTCGTTGGGGTTCTAAACAAAGACAAAGATTTTTAAAAAGAGCCTAACAATAGCGAGGTGCGAGAGCCTAAAAATGAGTATTTTTTAAAAGCAAAATTCATGTTCCACAAAGGTAATTAAAAATGAACTATACTACTTTAGAGTGGTTTTTGCACAAATACCTTGTGAATTCTACTTTAAAATGGTTTGGAAATACAATGATAAAGGCCTGAATAACTCAAATCAATTTTTTTAAAAAAGATCCCAATATTGCCTATTTTGACCTGTATGGTGGCTCGGCTGCCAAGGATTTATCCTGGTTACCCCAGATCGACACACTTCTGGGAAAAGTTCGTAAAAAGTTCTCCTGAAAATGAAAGTCAAGTAATTCAGTGTTCATCTATATCGCAAACATGCCTTTCTTTTTCCTAAAGCTAAGAATGAAACGAGATTTGTGTATTTGTTGGTTTGCTATAGTGATACAATAACAAGCCATGGGTCACTCTAAGGACTTGAAAGACATTTTAAAAGAAAAGAATACTACGTTCAGAGACAATAAAAAATAATGAGAAAGTAACACGTTTGTCACCAGAAATAGTGCGGAAAGTACGGGACTGGTATAATACAAAGAGTACTGAGAAAAACAAGCGAAAGAATTCTAAGATAAGAACAAAAAAAACAACACCATACGTGTCATGACGCGGTGGGATCTAATTATAAATGTGAAAATTGAGAAATCTTCAGGCCCATAAAAACTTAAGGGGAGAGTGCTGAGGTAATGTTGTGACAAGTGTACTCCAACAGTTACCCCCCTTCTCTACATGTTTTTACTTTGTCAAAGTATGTCATTCTCGTGGAACACAGCACAAGTCGTGCTTCCGCCCGAAAAGTTTCGCATTTTATCTCTGAATGAAGAAGAAGTAGAAGAAGAAGAAGAAGAAGAAGAAGAAGAAGAAGAAGAAGAAGAAGAAGAAGATGCTAGACTTCTTTCAACACCACCTAGTTTGATTTTTTGTTCCTTCTACGGCATTCTCAACAGTCTCCAAATGAACCCAATTCTGTTTCTTCTACTTTACATTCACAATCTGTAGTAATTGCCCAGTATTCACAGTCATATAGAAGGGTTGACCACGTATATCCATTTAAAGCCCGTTAACTCATTTTGGCGAAAACATCTGTTATCTTATTTTCTTTAACTTTATGTATTGATTCCTTGGTATCTATACTTTTTAACTCGCTCGATCTGCTCCTATTTTGGTATGAAATTGTTTTTATTTCGATATTGCAATACATCGTTATATTTACATCTAAAAATAACTCCTTTCGTTCACTTTAGTCATAATGGCATTTAGAAACAACTGAAAGTATGAGTATGTAATTGAGAATGTGCTTTTGATGTTTTCTCTGTTTACCTAGGGACCTGGACTTTCTTATAACATTTCTTTTTAGGATTGCTTACTGTATCACATCATGCAGTTCCAGATCGGAAGCCGACTTCGACGCTCTTAGTTTGTCATTCATTTCTTTCTAAGATGCTCCTAAAACATGTTATTGTTCCTGAGTTTGTTTTGCCAACCATCCCGCTGTAAGTGGCATCCCATTAAGATTCTATGTCATTCAATGACCACTCAATATTATGGTGCAAAACTTTAAGGTTTAAATGTGCATGTGTGCTAATTTCATAGCTGTAGCTATACTGACACGTCTTATAGACAAGGGAAACTTATTAAATGGACCTGTACATATTTGAATTGTTGAGCATGTTTGATCTGTTTGTCTTTGCATTTTATAACAGTTCTTCCGTCAAAGTCAAAGGCTGACCAATACATCTTCGGAAGAGATTATTTTAAAGGGAACTAAAAGAGACAAAAGATCCGTGGATTCTTCTGTAGCCAATGAGATCATTTCTGCCTGAGAAATTTGCCACACTATGAACAAATTAAAAGCTTTGCTTCTACATAATATGTGCAGCTTGCAGGGTTCTCTCTTGACTACAGCCTTTGTGAAGTCTTATACGGATTGCTGCTCTGGGTTGCAGCTCTCTAACTGGGTATGTCGGAATTTAGGCTAAATCATGCCAAGGGGTTGTTGATGTCGAGGTTCTCCAGAGACTTTTTGTAGGGTTTCTTTTCAACGATTGTTTTGGTTATTCAACTTTAATCTTCCTCAGAAACGAACACTGCTTTTAAAATTCTGAAATTAGACATTCTTACGACGTTGTCAGACTGACTCATTGACATTTGCTTTTTTTAGAACTTTGGTTTCCGGTGTCTTATCCTTCTATTTGATATTTTCATGTAAAAATAATTGAACTTCTTGGTTTGACTTTGGTGCATTGTCCAAGTCTCAGCAACGTACAACAGGGTTGAGAGGACAACGGCCTTTTAGATTTTCAACTTCGTCATTGTGCAAATGTCACAGCAGCCCCAAGCCTTTGCCCTCCTATAATAATAATAATAATAATAATAATAATAATAATAATAATAATAATAATAATAATAATAATAATAATAATAATAATAATAATAATAATAATAATAATAATAACAATAATAATAATAATAATAATAATAATAATGTGTAGATTAGAGCATTTATCCTGAAGAGTTCGAATTTTCCAGCGTCCAATTTTCAACAATTTTGTTTTCTTTTTGCGACCGCCTTGTGGTATACCTTAGGATTGGGGGCAAGCAGTCTTGTTTGATCAAGTGAGCTTTCTTTAGGGCTCCTTTTTATAGCCCCTTTCCCATAATGCGGGATGAGCGGTGCTGTCCTAAAAAGGCTGCTCGGGTACTAAGGTCTAACTACCAAACTAAATCGTCATCTCAACTCGGTAATGAAACGATCGAAACCTATGGTCACAATATATGCAAGTTTGTACCAACAGCTCCACCCCATGTAGGTCTGCTACCACCGTATTCACCCATCGCCGAAAGGATTAGAGTTAAATGGGGATAAAGGACAAAAACAATGCAACGGATATATTGATTCAGGTGGTTGACTTGCGCTAAGGTTCACTGAAGTGAGAAAGATCGGCACAAACAGCAGACTCATTTTCTCGCCTTGGGTACAATGTATCTGATGGCAGATTTTGAAAATGTACACTTATTGTATTTATCTACTTGCACATTTTAGTTCTTCAACGGATTTCATCATTGCGAATGGCCAGTTGTGAACATGTAAAAAGTTATTTTTCTTCTTCTTTATTTCAAGATTACCCAAGCATTACTAGCCATAAATCAGGAAAAGATTCGATTAGTGCAAGCTCTTGAATTCCACATAGTCGATAATGAGAGCTGAGTTGTGGCCATTCCATGTTTTATGCCAGTTGTTGTGATCGTTCCAGAACTGCTCCATGGCTTGCGGAGAGTTGTTGGTCCAGGGTTTGTTCTTGCCATTGTACGTGCCGTCTGGGAAGTAGCCGTTGGTGCCGCCGACCGCCACGTTCAGGATCATGTGGAACTGACAGGTGGAGGAAAGTACAAGACATGTGAACATGTCCAGGTACAGGGATTATCATACAACAAGATGCCACCCCATTTTTGCAATATGATGCTGTTGTTATTCCTGTTACGGCTATTATTGCTGTTATTGTTATAGTTGCCATCAATATTTAAAGAACATGATGAATAATAAAGGAATACATCTGGGTGGACATAAGGACAACGATCTCAGATACGCCGATGATACTGTTTTAGTTGTAAAATCAGAACATCCCATTCTAAAACACTGTTGCAGAATAAATTGCAAGGAAATATCTTGCACTAGATATTTAAAATGAGAGCGCATGACCATTTCCTAAAAGGTTCAGGCTCCACTATGCAGTCAGTAATGAGAAACAAATGGAACAAGCCAACACGTTTTGATACCTTGGTTATACAATAACATAAAATCGAAACAGGACATCAGGAGTCAACAGACAAGCAGGAAAAGATACTTTTAAAATGTTGTTCCGATCATGTCCAACATTTCAGTGGCTACAAACTCAGAATATTTTATTGAAAGCGTACATTTGAACTGCGTTGGGATTCAAACATTATACGAAGGGAAATTTGACATTTAAATCCAGTTTTTCAAGATATTTGGGTTTTCATAATTTACAAATATGTAATAAGGACTTAGAAATAGCACTTGCTGCTATAATAAAACACAAGACTCAAGTTGACTTGAATTCGTAAGTTCAAACCAAGTTTCTGTTCTTTTTATGCGTTTCATGCCCTTGCTTTTAGGACATAAATGTATACAAACTCATCGTATACAGAATGGCTTAAACATGACGCCGCATTCATCATGTCTTTATAATTCCGGAAATGATTACCTCATGGTGGAAATTAATCAGTTGAAGGTTATTGCAAAAAACAAGAAAATAAATAGAAATCTTAATAGCTTCCTTGAACTCTACGGACAAGACAAAAGTTAATTTATGATGAGCCTCCTCCTATTCCTTGTCGACAAAAATTCTTTTCAATGTGTAAAGATAGTGATCTTACTTCCTGGTCAAAGGGGGCCATTTTTCCTCCAGAACTCCATATGTTGTTCCCGCCGAAACCTCCATAACTCCAGAAGCTGCTACCAGGATCAACTCTCAAAACTTCCTGATTGTCACAAGTCGTTCTGAAACGACAGAGGAGAGTTTTTTTCAACAGAAACAAGTACCGGTACACACACACACGACAAGCAAACACACAAAAACACACTCAGACTAACAGAGAGACAGACAAAAAAGAGAAGGTCAGAGAGAGAGAGAGAGAGAGAGAGAGAGAGAGAGAGAGAGAGAGAGAGAGAAAAAGCAAAGAAAGAAAGAAACAGGTTTAAGCGATGGAGGAAGAGAAAGAGGGAGAAGTACCGTCCTTTTTATCATGCCTATGACTACATGTCTACTCAAAGTTCGCGCCTGTCGTAGCCAGAAATTATCCCCGAGTTTATGAGCAGCCCAACTAGCAGTGATCTACTACAGAGACGTAGCTTGTGGAGCCGGCTGGAAATCATGCAATAAACGAGAACAACCTGAATAAATTGCCACATGTAAATTACTGTAGACATACAAATAAACCCTCCCGAACGCATATCTTGTCAGCTCGCTCATTTTAATGACCTTCTGTTCATATCTCACTCCAGAACACAGCGGTTGTAACAAGGGGAGGTCATAATTTCTTATTTTATATTATCATCCTTCCCCCTAGAGGTCTCTGAACGTATAAATTGAATTTTCGGGTCGTAAAGCTGATCAAGAGACCCTGGTTCCACCTTCATAAGTCGTTTCCTATCACATGGAATATGGGCTGGGCGCTATCTGGTTCATGCAAACCTGGGTGCTTCTATCTCTTCTCTCTTCGATTGAAGAAGAAGAAGAAGAAGAAGAAGAAGAAGAAGAAGAAGAAGAAGAAG
>NW_004798288.1:0-2140 GCF_000002075.1 Aplysia californica | reverse complement strand
TACACACACACAAACACACACACACACAAACACACACACACACTTCACAATGCGACCTACCTCTGGATTCCATAATGTCAATTTCTCCGGATTTGGGCCAGCCGCCATATTTGCTGTCTTTGGGCCACAGCCAGATGGCTGACAGACACAGGTGTGAACAGTTAGTCAAAGATAGAGGCAATCACCAACCAACAAGCAGAGTTTTATATCATGAACATTTGAATCTGTTTACCGGCCACGAACCCTTTGCCCATAAAATGTAAAAGACGCATATTCGATGTTTCTGGGGTAATGATTCCAACTTTGAGCGATCAGTGACTGAGTGAAGAGACTGACAGGGAGTGGGTACGGAAAAATGAAGAGGTTAGAGGGAGGGATAATAGTATTATACAGGACAAAGCAAAGAAAGAGTGTAAGAGTTTGTAATAAATAAGTACACCATGAAAAAGATATTCAAATCTCGCAACGCTACTGATCCTAGAACTGATAATTTGGAAACTTGCAAACTTGGAAAAACGGTTGGACAGAAATGAAGGAATCTAGTTAAAAAAACAGGATAGGGTCATTTAATTAATTTTTTTAAAGTGTACTAGCTCTTGACTTACAACGGTAGCTCTAGAAGATCCCAATGCTTGTTCACAAACTATTTTTTTCAACAACAAATCAACAGTAAATCAGTTCAAGAACATGCCAAGTCCATCATTTAAAAAGTTTTAAACAGGTAAAGTCATGGTATGGTCAACGTAAACTCTGTTTCTCACTTGACCCTTTCAAAAGCTTCTCAGACTGGAAAATGCCAATCACATTAGGATTGATACACCGCTAACTACTAAATTATTACCTCCATCCAATAAATATACAGTAATTGTTGTATGGGTTCTGGCTATGTAAAGAGTTATCATAAACACACGAAAGAAAATCGTGACCGTGCAGAAAATCAAATCAACAAACAATGCATTTAAAATATGAAATATGTGGAGCACAACAGAAAATTCTTCGGAAATGGTGTAATGTGAAATGTGCTTTGAGAAGATAATACAGCAATTTCTCCAATGCTTCGTCAAAGTTAGGAATGGCTTGCTCCCCTTGGGAGTTCTATATTGGCCTGATTGGCGACAGGCTGGGCTATGGCCCTGATGACCGTGGTTCGAATCCCCATTGTGGTGTTTTTGTATGAAGATTGTTAGAGGAGACTCCACCAAGGCTCTCCGCATACTTGGCTCGTTGAACATAATTTAATCTGGACGTCCTGGCCATAAAATAATCCACCGGCATATAATTTGTGGACGTGATGTTTGAGCTATAGTCAGCACACAATTATGGTAAGAATAGTTTTGTGGATAGTAGACTGAACATTGTTAATTTCTTAATAGTTATGGTTCCGTTTCTCTAAGGAGACAGTCCAAAATTTTTGTTGTGGAGCGTAGATTTAGTACAGTTATCAGAATCGTACTGAGAACACCATAAGGATATTACAATATAGACTGTCAGCGATAATAATTGTAAAAAATGATTTCATGTGTGATGACAATTATGTTAATGATGAAGATTTGATGATATTGATGTTAATGATGAAAATTGTTTACACGTGTATCATACTAGTGTGCACTTACTGGGCCAGAGCCAGTCTCCAAGAGGGATTTTAGCTCTGATTTCCACTGTGCCATACTTCATGGAAGCAATGCTGTTGATTCGGCCGGACATGACCGGAGGCAAAATACCATTCTTTCCCTCCCTGCGACATCCGTATTGGTCACTGTTTGTGCATGTTCCGTACATGGCTGTGTAAGAATGGAAATCGGATAAAATCATAAAAGAAATTAGAAAACGATCACTGTTTTAACAGTTTGCATGTGAAGACACGATCTACAACTCATTTACGTGTCTCGCATCAGTGGTTGGTGGGTGCTTTAGTGTGCTTTGCTCCTTCTACCCTATCAGACTTTTATTGTCCTTATCTCCTCTTATTCTCCTCTTTATGTGTTACTCTCTAGTAACCCCTCTAATCTTCTATATTTATCTTAACTACGAGTACGTTCCAAGTGCTTCAAAACTTTTACTGACATGTGTCTTACGAGAGAGAGAGAGAGAGAGAGAGAGAGAGAGAGAGAGAGAGAGAGAGAGAGAGACAGAGTGAAAG
>NW_004798287.1:233793-234923 GCF_000002075.1 Aplysia californica | reverse complement strand
AAAAAAATCGTCTGTCTCCCCGGCCAGAAGTAAAAGCGACAGACAGACCTAACATTTCAGCGCGAGCGGCGACTCCCAGTACAGCACAGAGCAAACACACAACACAACCCACCACCACCAGCAGACCAGCGGCACAGTCGTTCAACATTTAGACTACCACACATATGCCACAAACACGACTTCCTACATTTCCTAGTGTGTGTATGGTAATGCAAGCCCTTTTGTGCATAAAATACACCAAACAGTGTCGGAAAAATCTGTGAGGATGGAAGTTACACATAACGCATTTCTCCATCTCACCGCCCCCAAACCAAACCAAAAAAAAAAAAAAAAAAAACCCGGCGCGTGTTGGATCGGCGTCGCAAGAGGAGCGGCATCCGAGTCAACACTCGAAACCTGACAGCGACGGAAAATTTCCATCTCTAAAATGTTCTCCTTTCACCTCCTTTCCTGCTCTCTTACCATTTTCTGTCGTCTGCTTTCGTCTTTGCTTTCTGCCTCCCCCCCCCCCCCAACCCTTTTTTTTGCCATCTTCTCTGGGCTCCTGACACTTTCTGCAGCCTTTCCACAGCTATTTATAACTCATTAGTTCTTTATTATGGCTGTCATTCAGCCACACCCCTGATCTTTTGGTAGGTAAGATCTAACACCTCGCCTTCTCGGGTAAGGGCGAAAAATCTCGGAGGCCTCGTGTGCAAGTTGCGCACGTTAAAGATCCCTTCGTGGTCCAAAATCGATGATAAGAGTAGACCTCAGCCGCCATCCGGGCAAAATTCAAAATTATTTCTACCAAACAGAAGATGTTTAATGTGTCCCGCGCGCTCATATTTTATGAAGTTGCGAGCGCCGTAAGACACTCGCCCAAAATTTAAAAAACAAAACAAAACAAAAAAACCAACCCCGGCGCGTGTTGGATAGAGCGGTGTCGCAGAACGTGCAGCGTCACAGAATCAACACTTGGGACTCTCGCCCTACCCTCTGATGTCCTTCTCAGCGTCTTATGTGTCCCCACATGAGCAGAAATTTACACACACACACCCCACCCCCACCCCCAACCCATCCACCAGGGCAGTGCTACAGAAGTTGTCTTTAGGCCATTCCCAAAGGGGAAGGAAGGGGGGGGGGGGGGG
>NW_004798287.1:231775-233693 GCF_000002075.1 Aplysia californica | reverse complement strand
CTTTTATGTTTGTTACTCTGTTGTAACATAGATGAAATGCTTAAGAAGAGCGGCTAACAAAACAAGAAGTGACAAAATAAAAAGTAAATACATAAGGGACACCGTAGGAGCAACACCAGTCCTACCACACATTGAAAAACAAAAGATCAAGTGGTTCGGACACCTCACTTGGATGCCCTCAAACCATCCAGCTCTGAGTGCATACGACATTAAATTAATATTCTGGCTGGAGAGCCAGAGGAAGACCAAGGCGACGATGGAGTGAATCTGTGGCAGACACCCTCAGAGCTCACGGGATGTCCCTCCTACAGGCCACTCGCCTTGCTTCAGACAGACGCCTGTGTCTCCCCGCGACACCCACTGGCACAAGCGGAAGACTGTTGTAACACCTCTAATCTTCTGGCGCTCATATGACCTCATGCCGTAAAACCTCTACTAAAACTAAAAAAAACCAATTTAGACCAATAGGAGGCTGGCTTCGACAAAACCTGTAAAATGTCAGAGGCTACCTGAAAGGGATACGACACTGCAGCCGAAATACTGTGATAGTCGATGAAAATTATCCCTAAACTGAAATCGAACTTGAGTCTCCTTCGTGTGACGTCGAAACGCCTAACCGCTACATTACTATAGATGATAATTAATTGGGGGCTCCAGTGACTAAGTGAGTAGTGAGTTCAGACTCAAGTAATGTCAAGCAAGTGCCCGTGACACGGGGATCAGATGGGTGGTCACTGGGGTGTGTCCTTGAGCAAGACACGACAACCCTAGCTCAAAATTCAGGGCGCTGCACAGTGGCGACCGACAGTGGCATGGTTGTAAACTATTCTGTATTTGTGTAATATTTTGCATTTATGTATGTATTTAAGGACGTACGTTTTTATAATTATGTATTTATGTATGTATATAATATGTTTGCCATTGTAAACCAAAGTGCCCTTCTGGGACAAATAAAAGTGTAATTTTTACTATTTTTCTTTATACTGGGGTCCCTCTAGTTTATTATCAAAAGATTACAAAATCTCCCACGATTGTCGACGTTGAAAGCAATGGAGATGATTGTATATTTGACCAATTACAATTACTGCACTTCTAACAGTAGCAATTCTTATTGACAAAATAAATCAAACATACGGACTTCGAATGGCGATGATCTTCGTGGATCAAAACCAACAAATCATGTACCCAAAACATGCTATTGCCCCGAGCTTAACTTAACAGAGCCCGGCTCAGAACAGCTCAGAGTGGTCAGAGTATGGTCTTTGGTGCGGTTACACCTAGCGTAAGGTCGAGTCTGTAATTACCAGACAGGGGTCACGACGTTAAGGAATCAGGCGCTCGTCACTTTTTGGTCATGTGGAGTTATCGGTATAATCTGAAAGCTTTGTTCATTTACCTATCTTTTCAAGAAAAAAAAACCCATTTAAGTTGAATTAATGTCGAGATATTTGCGATTGAAGGAGGGAGTGGGGGGCGGCGTGATTTCAGCAGTAACATGAGCAAGGAAATGTCCACCAGTTTGGTGACTTCCAAAGCTTGAGAGTCGTTGAAAACTGAACATTTAGATTTTTAGAGCATTTAATCACCGTTTTCAGAGAAAACACGCAGAAATATGTTATATATTTGATCAAAATGAATGGTGTTGAGCCAAAAAAACTAAAAACTCTATAAAAATTACCAACCTAGAGGGTAAATGCTGATATCTTCGATTTCATTATTTTGACTAGCGCCTGATTTCACCGCGTTGCCTCCCCAGTTTTTTACAGCGACCTAAGACATTTGGTATGTTTGTAGCTCGCTCGGAAGACGCGGAATAAAGCTGGCCCTCGTCTACATGTTGTAAAAAAGTAAACATTCCTGTCCTAGGTCCTTGACCTCTCTTTCTCTATCTCTCTCTTTCTCTCTCTCTCTCTCTCTC
>NW_004798287.1:229876-231675 GCF_000002075.1 Aplysia californica | reverse complement strand
TTTCTAGTTTATTATCAAAAGACTGCAAAATTCCCAAAGACCTATTTCGCTTTTGATGGTAGTTACAGCTATTTATATGTTTTTATGTAAGAATTTTTACGCCGTCATGGACACAATTTAGACCTATGGGTGGTTGGCGGGTGCTCTGGTGTGGTTTGCTTCATCTTACCTATCAAACATCTATCTTCCTTATATCCCCTTCTCCTTTTTTATGTTTGTTACTCTTTTATAACACCTCTAATCCTCTGTCACTCATACGACCTTGTGCAGTTGCGAGTGCCGTAAAACCTCTACAAAAACTAAAAAGCAATTGAGACAAAACCTGTCAGATGTCAGAGGCTACCTGAAAGGGGTACGATGCCGCAGCCGAAATACCGAGATACTCGATAAAAATTATCCCTAAACTGAAATCGAACTTGAGTCTCCTTCGTTGAAACGTCTAACCGCTACATTACCAAATATGATAATTAATTGGGGGCTCAGACTTAAGCAATGTTAAGCAAGTGTTGGCGACACGGGGATCAGATGTGTGGTCACTGGGGTGTGTCCTTGAACAAGACACCACAACCCTAGCTCAAAATACAGAGCGCTGCACAGTGGCGACCGACAGTGGCATGCTTGTAAACTGTTCTGTATTTGTGTAATATTGTGTATTTATGTGTGTACGTATTTATAAATATGCATATATGTATGTATGTATGTTTGCCATTGTAAACCAAATGCCCTTCTGGGACAAATAAAAGTGTTATTTTTTAATTTATTTATTTATTTTTTATACTGGGATCCCTCTAGTTTATTGTCAAAGGATTACAAAATCACCCATGATTGTCGACATTGAAGGCAATGGAGATGTTTATTTGTCCAATTACAACTAATGTACTTCGAACAGTGGTAATCTTTACTGACAAAAAAAACACCAAACATACGAACTTCGAATGGCGATGATCTTCGTGGATCAAAACCAACAAATCATGTACTCCAAACATGCTATTGCCCAGAGCTTAGCTCAACAGAACCCGGCTCAGAACAGCTTAGAGTGGTCAGAGTACGTTCTTTCGTGCGGCTACACCTAGCGTATGGTCGACAGTCTGTAATTACCAGACGGGGGTCACGACGTTAAGAAATCAGGCGCTCGTCACTTTTTGGCCATGTGGAGTTATTGGTAAAAGCTTGTTCATTCACCTATCTTTTAATTTTTTTAAAACCCATGTAAGTTGAATTAATGTCGAGATATTTGCGATTGAACGAGTGGGGGTCGCCTGACTTCAGCAGTAACATTAGCAAAAAAAATGTCCTCCAGTTTGGTGACTTCCAAAGCTTGAGAGTCGTTGAAAACTGAACATTTAGATTTTTAGAGCATTTAATCACCGTTTTCAGAGAAAACACGCAGAAATATTATGTTATATATAAGATCAAAATGAATGGTGTTGAGCCAAAAAACAAAAGTTCTATAAAAATTACCAACCCATAGGTAAAAAAAATGCTGATATCTTCGATTTCATTATTTTGACGAGCGCCTCATTTCACCACGTTGCCTCACCAGTGTTTTTTACAGCGACCTAAGACATGTGGTATGTTTGTAGCTCGCTCGGAGAACGCGGAATAAATCTGGCCCTCGTCTACATGTTGTAAGTAAACATTCCTGTCATAGGTCCTTGACCTCTCTCTCTCTCTCTCTCTCTCTCTCTCTCTCTCTCTCTCTCTCTCTCTTTCTCTCTCTCTTTTTTTTCTCTCTCTCTCTCTGTCTCCCTCTCTCTCTTCTCGATGTATATCTATCACTTTTACGTCCTTTCTCTCTC
>NW_004798287.1:228416-229444 GCF_000002075.1 Aplysia californica | reverse complement strand
AAATGTTTCCCAGGGTCCCTCTACTGAATGTGCCCGTGCACATCTGGTTGAACGTTCTTCTGTTCTTTCCTGCAAGGATTCCAGATTTTCCGTGGATAACAAGACAGTACAGTACACCCATCTCTGCCAGCCAATTTAAAAAAGTGTCCTCATAATTCGGTGGCGCCCTCTTCGAAAAAGCGCGGACTTTGCGAACAGAGTAACCCTACTTATGTGGGGAAAAAAAATCAAAATGAAACTAACAAGCTGTGCTATTCCTATTCTTCTTCTGGAGAAACTAAACGAGAGCTTCAAAACCTTGACCATCAATAATATATTTATAGAGGCACCAGCTATCCATGTCCAGGTGCTGTTTCAGCCAACAAAGACCGCAGCGCCATAAATCTGAAGCAAAGCGCAGACTTCTGCAGACACCTTTTTGGCTGAGTGAACTGAGGAATAGCAAATTCGGCCACCACAAATAGATAATAGTACAAGACGTACACAAAAACACATTAATTACTTTCGAACGTGGCGTGGCTACCGCGGTGCGTCCCGGTGCGCTCTGGTGCAGCTGATCCTGTGCTGAACGGTGCGCACTGGTGCAGCTGATCCTGTGCTGAACGGTGCGCGCACCACCAAACACCAAGCAGGGCGTGTCTCCCCGGGGTCTCACCAGAGACTCTTAAATATATAGGTCTCACTGACTGAGTCTATGTCTCGGCGTCCCACAGAGCGAGGGCACCGTCTTACTTCCGGGCAACACCTCGGTGCTCGCGTCCTCTGTAGATTCCCATACACACTGTGTTTTGTTGGTTTTAATAGAGGTTTAACGGCGCTCGCAACTGCATAAGGTCACATTGTGAGAGCCAGAAGATTACAGGTGATACAAGAGAGTAACAAACATAAAAAAGAAGGAAGAGAGATAAGGACGATAAATGTTTCATAGGAAAGAAGAAGCAATCCACACCAGAGCACCCGACAACCTCCCAAAGTGTGTGTGGGTGTGTATAAGTGTGTGTGTGTGTGTGTGTGTGTTTGTGTGTGTG
>NW_004798287.1:225172-227685 GCF_000002075.1 Aplysia californica | reverse complement strand
GAAGAAGAAGAAGAAAAAGAAGAAGAAGAAGAAGAAGAAGAAGGAAGAAGAAGAAGAAGAAGAAGAAGAAGGAAGAAGAAGAAGAAAAGTTTTTAATTCCTTTCTGTGGAGACGATGAGTGATGCAAAACATAGCCCAGTGCATGCGAAATGTTTGTGATGTTTTCAAATATAGTTAACTGTTTTCATTTTGCTGTGAGACATTATCTCCGGTTGGATGAGTAAGGTTTTGGTTCCGGAACTTTTAACTGGAACCACACCCCGGAACCAGAACATTAATGTTCTCAGCGAACCAGATGTGAGGGCTGTGCTTCTCCAAGCAAGAACTTCACGTTTGAGATTTTTGTTGGTCTGTTTGTTTACTCGTTTGCTTGTTTGTATGTTTTTATGTTTGTGCGTTCGTTTGTTAGTTAGTTTGTTTGTTTGTTTGTTTGTTTGTTTGTTTGTTTGTTTGTTTGAGCTCAGAGAAGTAGACCGACACAAAAATTGGTCGTTTAGTGCATGTTTCGGAATGCAAGAAGTAGCATCTACTTTCTAGATCTAGTATCAGCAACATATTATGATTAAGGCTTCACTCACTCGACACTGACAGAGAAAACAAGTTCGGATCTCGAGACTTTGTTGTTGTCGTTGAGACCACTTTATTGAGCATGCGCACATCAAGGAAGTTACTGGTTTCAACTACACAGATAGATCTACTAAACGTCGGAGCAGTACACTAAGCAAGTATACCGAACAGCATGGGACGTGAGACATGACGATAACAAGGATAGACGCCACACATGGAAGAAGCAAGACAGACAGACAGACAGAAACAACAGAAGAAAGAAAAAAGAAGAAGGAACTACTAGGTGTAGTACTAGTCCAGTACAGGGACCCAAAAAAATGGGGGCTCTCGTGGCCTAGAGGTTAAGGTGTTCGCCTCTCATTCAAAGCTCCCCCGTTCGAATGAGGTAGCGACGGAAAAATGTATTCTCTAAAATTGTCTCCTTTCACCTTCTTTCCTTCTCTGTTGCAATATTCTTTGTCTGCTTTCGTCTCCACTATCTCCTCCCCCCTCACCTCCTTTAACCCCTACTCTGGGCTCCTGACTCTTTCTGCAGCCTTTCTACTGCTACTCCTTGGCTCCTTCTTACTGCTGTCTTTCAGCCACATCCCTGATTTTCTGGTAGGAAAGATATACACCTAGCCTTCTCGGACAAGGGCAAACAATCTGCAAGTTGCGCACGTTAAAGATCCATTGGTGGTCTAAAATGATAAGAGTAGGCTTTCGCCGCCATCCGTGCACAATTCAAAATTGCCTACCAATTATGTTTGGTGCGTCCCGCGCGTTCATATGACCTTATGCAGTTGGAGTGCGTATTAACACTTACCAAAAAAAAGGACAAAAAATGTTAAGGCGATTGCTATACGTCGGACAGACGACAATATCATGCACAGACGAAAAACGATACTCGTTCACCGCAACCACTTTGGTTCACAGTAAGGCTGGGCAATGAGTCGCTTTAGCAAAATTTAGATAATATGTTAGTGCACCTCTTCGGTAATTAAATGCGTTAAGAACCGCTCCGTAAATGTGTTAGAACCACTTCAACAAACAGATTAAAACCACTTCAACAAACGGGTGCGCCCACATCGGCAAACGGGTTAGGAAAGAGAGTTTGAGAGTCTGAATTCGGATAATGTTTCATTGAGAATTATCCTGCTATCCGGATAAGTTATTCGGATTTTGCCTACCACTTGTTCACAGTCAACGAGGAAGAATCTGACATATCTCCAACCAGATTATGATGGAGACTATAAGCAGACAGACTCTGGGATGGATCCTGAAGAGGGGGGTGAGTGGGAGAGCAGAGATGAACATGTTCCGACTGCAGTGACCCCAACACAGCGGACAAGTAAGACAAGTAAGAGGAAGAAGAAGAAAATGTGAGTCAGTCTTGAGTGTTGTCACAGTTTCACCCTGAGACGTATCTGAGTGGGGAGCAGGTTGCTCCCATCTGTGAAGTGTGAAGTGAGCCCTCGTTTTTCCGGTGGGGCTACAAAACCTGACCATAATTTCACGCATGCGTAAGCCGCTACGGCGAGCCACTGGCTAGGGTCAAGGTCCGGGGGATTTTTATGTAAAGAGAAAATGTCTTTTTATGTAAAGGAGCGGGTGGTTGGAGGGTGCCACTAGTACATTCTACTTCTTTTCTCTCTTTCTGTTGTTTTTGTCTTTCTGTCTAGCTGCTTCTTCCAAGTACCATATTATGACCATTATAATGTTGATGTGCTTCTCTTTAATCAAACTCGAATTATGGGTGGTTTGTGGGTGCTCTGGTGTGGTTTGCTTCTTCTTTCCTATGGAACATCTATCGTCCATATCTCCCCTTCTTTTTTTTTATGTATGTCACTCTCTTGTGACACCTCTAATCTTCTGGCGCTCATATGGCCTTATGCAGTTGCGAGCGCCGTAAAACTTCTACTAAAACTAAACTAAACTCGAATTCAAATTATGTAAAGAAAACCCTC
>NW_004798287.1:223554-224325 GCF_000002075.1 Aplysia californica | reverse complement strand
CCTCACTCTTTTATCGACCTCTTTTCTTCACACTCCACAAAACGCTCACACCGACATAATATCCTAGTTCCCACACGGTGGCACAGACCACGAAGTAGATGGTCCTGATTCTTTTATTTTTTTTTATTTTTTTTTTTTTGGGCAAGTGTTTTACGGCGTTCGCAACTGCAGAAGGTCATATGAGTGCTCAGGACATGTTAAACTTTTTCAGTTCAAAAACACTGGCCTGAAAAGTTTCAGGGATAATTATAAGGGGATACAACTCTATATGTCCAATTAGATAGTCTCTGTTGTATTGTCACAGTTATCTCCCTTTATGTATTTAAAAAAACTACTCATTTATTACAACTTTATTTTTTAAATTAATTTATTGATTTATATATTTATTCATTAATGTATTCATTTATGTTATGATTGATTGATTGATTGATTGATAATTGATTGATTGATTGATCGATTAATTGTTTCCATCTTTGTTGATTAATTAAGAAATCGTTTTTAACAGTGTCATCGAGGTCGTCATTCAAAATTTGCTTGTCTCACGTCGCACTCCCAGTGTTTTTGTTTTTTGTTTTTCATCATTTGTTTAGGGAGGGGGGGGGGGTTTACCACCCAGTCGACACAGTTTACAACATGTAGGAGGACGTGGGTATCGACTTTGTCTGAGAGGATCCCTGGCTGAGAGGTACACAACATCCCAGCAGACAGACCCGGGCTGAGAGGGATGCAACATCCCAGCAGACAGACCCGGGCTGAGAGGGATACAACATC
>NW_004798287.1:210755-222175 GCF_000002075.1 Aplysia californica | reverse complement strand
CCCCCCAGACAGTGTATACCAGCACAATTGGTGATCTCCGTGTTTCGACATAAATATAGAGCAATCATCAGGGTTTTTAAAAAACCCATCTTTTCTAACGATATTTGTAAAGGAAATAAAATATGTCATTAAACCAGTCAAGGTAAAGTCTGTCCTGTCAGTATGTTGGCTAAACCAACACAGCCTCAAGATCAAATTGCAAAAAAAATAATCCCTTAAAAAACATAAGATGTCTCGTACAGAGACAAAAAACAAAACAAAATACCCCCCTCCCCCTCCCCCCAAAGAAAAAAAACCTACAAAACGCTGTACTCAGTTTTGCCAGCTCTGCATAAGTGCGAGCCACAGAGCTATTTCGTGAGGCACCGTGTTGAAATCAGGCGCTCGTTAAAATAATAAAATCGAAGATATCAGCATTTTTCCTATGGGTTAGTAATTTTTATCGATTTTTTCGGGGCTCAGCACCTTTTATTTCCATCTTTTTAAAAAAAATTTCTTTCTTAATTTTTCTGAAAAACGATGTTTAATGGCTCTAAAAATCTAAATGTTCAATTTTCAATAACTCTCAAGCTTTGGAAGTCACCAAACTTCGGCAGCCATTTTCTTGCTAATGTTATTGTTGAGATCAAGTGACCCACTCCTTCAATCGCAAATGTCTCGACATTTATTCAACTTAAATAGGTTTATTTGTCATTAAATGATAGGTAAATGAACAAGCTTTAGGGTGATACCAATAGCGTTATATAGCCAGAAATTGTCGAGCGCCTGATTCCACCGTGTCGTGACACATATTATTTGCAGGTTCAGGGCCTTGGGGTTATAAGAAAGCAAATTGTAGACGTTCTCAACTGGAAAGAGTTTACGTGAAACTGGAACTTTTACCCTCTTTACATTTGGTCGCTTTTAAGGACAAGTGGGCTATCCCGAAAAATGTTGTTTTGAGAAAACCGAAGGTAAAGTTTTTGCCCTTTGTTCAGTTTCTTCAAAAGACAAGGAGTTTTCTCTATAACCAAACAAATATAGATCTACTCAACAATTAAACCAAACCTCTCCTATAGGTAGGGCAATGCCCATTTTTTGTGTTCTGGAAACCCCCGAAATCTGGGTTAGCCCCTCTGTCCTTAAAAGCGACCATTTACACTACTCGGATAATGATGGGAACTGTCCTTAATTTAGAATTATTTGAACTTCATCTTCACCTCATCAACCCCTGTCCCCGCTCTGAAGATATCCTCCTCACTCTTTTATCGACCTCTTTTCTTCACAGCTTCCCTCCTTCCCCACCGTCTCCAACATCCCCCCACCCCGCTCTCCACCCCGTCCAAAAAAAACTCCCAGTCCATCAAACACACATACACACACACAAACACATTCACACAAATACACACACACACACACACACACACACACACACACATACACACACACACACACACACACACACACACACACACACACACGCACATAACCACACAACCCTCCCCCCCCCCCCCACCACCCTTATCAGATGGTCCTTTTCAAAGTTTCAGTTTTACCCTAAAAACTTTAGCCCGCAGACAGACGAAATCTATACTTATTACAATTTGTGAAAGTCCTTTCCTTTGGCCACCTAAAACTTCCCAACCACTTAACTTTCAAATTTGAAAAAAATAGTAGTGGTTCAGAATCATTTAAAGGATGCACAGTTTTATTGAGGAGTCTGAAGTCACTGTATTTTGATTTTCAGTTTTTCATTCGTTTTGTTGCATCTTTTCTTGGGAAAGTCCGTCTTCTAAGACGCCATGTAAACCATTGAGGTTTCTGTTCACCAACCATGCGCACTGTTTCCACACCTTTGAATTTCTGGAGTGTACAACTACGAAAGCCGAATAGAGAATCAACCTATACATCTATTATATATTTGGCAACTTGGAAACACATGTGTCACTTTTCCCATAAAACTACGACAGCTATAGAGTTGAAAGCTGGCAAGTACCAGCAAAAACATAGATAAGTCCCTTTGATGGAGACCGATTGTTGATTTATTCGTTTCCTGAATTTAGAGAAATATATTTGACCAAAAGTTCCCGTCCCTCTTTCGCCTTTGTGACTATTCTACCTAGAAACGAAACAAATCTGCGTAGCTGTCCTTCACAACGGAAGTGCCGCAAGAAATATTTCGCGAGCCGCATTTTGTTTTGAGAGTATAGATCTAGACCTTCTAATTTTTTGCCTCTTTCAAGATTTATTTTTCCTTCCCCTACAGTGTAAATATAGTAGGCCAATGACTTTCAGTTCATCTTAATGCACCGATCATTTCTTTCATTTTCATCGAAAGGGATCCAGGTAGTTCCTTCATATTTTGGTCACGTTTTTAGTACTTTGAATGTTCCCAATTCCGTCGATGTGCAACTCTCACCTCAAATGGTCGCTTTTAAGTACAAGCGGGCTAACCAGATTTCGGGGGGTTTCCAGAAATCTGGATTTACATCAAACGTGAGCATTGCCCTACCCATAGGAGAAGTTTGGTTTCATATTGTGTATATTTGTTTAATGATAGAGAAAACTCTCCTTGACTTTTAAAGTTCCCCAATAAGGACCCAAAAACTTAAGCGTCGATTTTCTCAAAACAGCATTTTTCGGGACAGTCCCCTTGTGCTTAAAAGTGACCAAATGAGCTAGACCAACGATCATGCGATCAGTTTCGTGCCTCCCACCTAATATCCTTTTCAAGCGAGGTCTTAGATAATAACGTGAAGCTGCCACCTTTTTGGCATAAGTCAGACATTGAGTGTGTGTATGGGGGGGGGGGGGGGGGTCTACAGATAGTTTCACAAGAGTGCGAGGTAAATAAATATTAAATAATTATATAAATTACGTTTTTGTTGATCCCAGAAGGGCAATTTGGTTTTCAATGGCGAACATACATAGATACATAAATACATAATTATAAATACATACATACAAAAGTACATTCACATAAACATAATACACAATTACACCAATGCATAGGAATTTCTCAACCTTGGCATTGCTGGTCGCCACTGGGCATCGAAGGGTGGTTTTCGGATGTTGAGCTTACTTCGGATGAAATGACTAATTTATTGTGTCACCACGGGTTGAATTCAAGCTCTAGTCAATTTTTGGGCATGTGGAGTTAATGGTATCGTCTTAACGCTTGTTTGTTTGTCTTGCTTTGGATTAAAAAATATCCCTTTACCTTTAATACAAGTCAAGATATTTGCGATTGACGGAGGTGGGGATCATCTGGTTTCAGAGGTAAAATTAGTGAGACAATGGCCACCAACGAATAGTTATTTCCCTAGCTTTAGAGTCCGTGGAAACTGAACATTTAATGTTTGTGCCTTTAATCAATGTTTTTCAGTGAAATCCACTCCAAAATGTATTCTTTAATGGGCTTAATAGTTGTTGAGCCCAAAACAAAAAGATAGAAAAAAAACTATATAAATTCATAAACCTGCGGGAAAATGCCAATTTCTTCACTTTGATTTTTTTGACGACCGCCAGATTTCATCACGCCACCTCACAATTCGTCTTTTCGTACCGTTAAATTGGCCGACACGCCCGCTCTGTTAGATTTGGTGGTAAGAGTTTCAGCGTTAAGGGTCACTTGCTCTTTAAAGAGTTTGTCCTTTATTTGTATCCTACTAAACCGCTCGTTGGTCGCTTTTCCGACATTCACATTCCTTGGAGTATTGGAAAGGGCACTGATTCACAATATTATCTTACACTTTTAAAGAACTCAATAGTAAGTTCTACAAGTTCTTCCATCGTTTGTAGAAATTCGAGCTTTTATCTCGGGTTCTTTTCAACAGACTGTGAGCACGTGAAGATAGTTATGCCTGGAGATTTAAATGAGGTCTTATATTTAAACGACTTTTTAGACTGTTTAGTACTACTTCTGCTGAAGTCATTTACAAGCGCCGGATAGGACTAACAGCGCTTCCCAAGATAAATACAACCGTCTTTCACAGATCGTCTACTCTGTTAACTAATGGAGCTACGCCACTGTTTTCTTTCTCTGCAGCCCGCACTGACAGAGTACACAATCGTGGCTACTATAGACTTCAAAATAAGTTAAAGACCACCCTAACAGAATCAGATAGCCCCTGATTTTTTACATATCCGAAAAAAGACAGCAAGGAATGTTTCACAATTTTTTGCTCTGAAAGTGTTAATGAGTTACCAATGCATACTGCAGAGCCTCCTAGAGGACCAAAACCACCACGTGCAGCACGGAAATCCTCGGGAAATTTTAGCCAAATTTGCTGTTTTTTTATCGACTTGTGTGCGACACCACGATCATTCCTCAGTTAAAATTTCTGGTGCACGTCATAAACGGACGTACGGTCTCGAACTGTGCTCATTTTGGTGGCAATATAAGCCACCGTTTGCAGAAAATATCCAGTATCGCATCAATATGCCCTAAGACGAAAGTTGAAAGACTTTGATGGTTCCGGGGCTATGACATGGCTGCATGATGGAGTTGGGGCCCGAGAAGCAGTCAGAAGGCTTGCAGACTCTGTCATTGTCCGCCTGAGTCAGCGCATCAAGCCACTGGATCAGTCCAAGAACGCCCACATGCAGATTGACCCAAGAAGACCTCTCAGTGTGTTTGCAAGTGGTCCTTAACTTATGTTGAAGTCTGTATAATGCGGTCAAAAGTTCGTTTCGCAACTCATTGTCAAATATTTCCTAAACTATCGAGCATAGACTCTCCAGCTTTTGCACAAAGACTCGTATCAGTTTGTCCTAACAGATTAGATCAACAATTTGGTAAACACCTGTTAGCTGTATTCTAGGAAATTCCTTGATAAATACAAATAAAAAAACCAAGTTAGTGGTTTCTGGAGATTTTGAAAGGTTTACAGCAGGCGCAATATTTCTTTTAAAAGCAAGTCCCCACCTCCTTCAATAACAAGCATCTTGACTTCTATTCAAGATAGACGGGTACTTTTATCATTGACAGCAAGGCAAATGAATATTAAGCTTTTACATGATACCAATAACGCTCTATGCCCCAAAAATTGACGAGCACCTGATTCCACCGCGTTATGAAACACCTTTCACAGCCTCATCTGTTGCGCTAACCTGTTTGTCTGTAATGACGTATGACCAAAGATATTTATACTCCAAGATCGGGCACCATCATGGTTATCTTTCTTCTCTGTCTTTTAGTTTTAGTAAGAGTTTTACGGCACTTGCAACACAATAAGGTCATATAAGTGCCGAAGATTAGAGGTTTTACAAGAGAGTAACAAATTAAAAAAAGAAGGAGGGAAGATAAGGATGATAGATGTCTGATAGGAAAAAAGAAGTAAACCACACCAGAGCACCCGCCAACCACCCACTTCTCTGTTTGCAAACATCTTCCTGCTAAGCATGCTTATCACAAGCCACGCCATTACGCTCAAATGAAGGGCAAAATACCACTCTCGTAATATTCGAGTTCGCGGGCACCTCCACACCTCCCTCCCCCTCCTTTTCCCCAACCTACGTCCATCCATCCATCCATCATTTGGCTCAAATTGAGTGGCGCGCTCTTCAGTGAACCGGAAACACGTCAAAGTGCACGGTCTAGAATATTACAGTGCAAGTCCATGGGTTTGACAAACGTGTGCCATCAAATGATTATGTAACAATTTGCAATTTGCAAGGTATGTGGAGAGGAAACAAAAAAGAGATCGGATAAATATCTTTCCAGGTACTGCTCGCGTACGTGCACGGTTTTTTTTTCTTTTTAAAAAGGAAAAAAGGGATTGGGTGGGGTTGGGGGGGGGGGGTGAAATTAAGTACAGGTTGAAGGACAAGAGACATGGAAGTTATTACTCGCGTGCGTGCACGCCGTTTTTTTAATATTTTTTTTTTTAAGGGAAAAAAGGAGTGGGGTGGGATGGGAGGGGGGGGGGGGTGAAATGAAGTACAGATTGAAGGACAAGAGACATGGAAGGGGGTAATAACTGTCATGTATTGCGGGGAAGTGTTTGTTTAAACGGACGAGAAGGAATTATGCGTGAAAACACAGCCTGATTAGAATGTGCGTACATGTTGTACATCCTTGATGGGTCCTCAAAACCTCTCTGTAGATGACGCTTTGGCATGTTTGGTGAACTCTCTAACTGTCGACTTCTTCTTGTTCTGGTAAGTGTTTTACGGTACTCGCAAGTGCATAAAGGTCACTTGAGCGCGGAGGACACATTAAGCATTTTTAGTTAGAAAATTTTGAATTAATTTTGCCCGGGTGGCGGCCAAAATCTACTCTTTTCGATTTTGGACCATCAAGGGATCTTTAGCGTGCGCAATTTGCACACGGGACCTCCGAAATTGTTTGCCTTTATCCGAAAAGGCAAGGTTTACGATCTTACCTACCATAAGATCAGGGGTGTGGCTGAAAGACAACAGTACAGTCAGAAGGAGTCAAGGAGTAGCAGTAGAAAGGCTGTAGAAAGAGCCAGGAGCCCAGAGGAAGGACGACAAGGAGGTGAGGGGGGGGGGGGGAGAGACGACAGCAGATGACAGAACATTGTTAGCGAGCCGAAAAGGAGGCGAAAAGAACATTTTTTTAAAGAGAAGAATAATCTCCGTCGTTATCCGGATTCAAACCCGGGACCTATTGCATGAGAGGTGAACACCTTAACAGCTAGGCCACGAGAGCCCTCTTGTTGACTTCTTCTAACTCTTTGGTAACTCTTGCATATATATTTTTTTAAAAACTATTTACACTTTTTTGTTGTTGTGTGTATGCAAAAACCCTGGGTCTGGACGTGTCAAGGTTGCAGAAGCGGCCATGGATAGATAGGATTGGCGTCGACTGCTCTCTGCCTTATGTGCCTGACAGTAGAGGGAGAGAATAAGCAAAGTAGGTAAGTTAGCAAAGAAACAAGCAAGCAAGAAAGCAAACAATCAAACAGCAAACAAGCAAGAAAACAAGTAAACAAGCTAGCAAACATGCAAGGAGTAGCAGTAGAAATGCTGCAGAAAGAGTCAGGAACCCAGAGGAGGAGGCAAAGGAGGTGAGGGGGTGGGGGCAGAAAGTGGAGACGAGAGCAGATCACAGATCATTGCTAGAGAGCAGGAAAGGACATGAAGCAGACAATTTTAGAGAAGAAAATGTTTCCGTCGCTACCCGGATTCGAACCCTTTGACCTTTGAAAGAGAGTCGAACACCTTACTCTCTAGGCCACGAGAGCTCCCATGTCCTGGTTCGAATCCAACACTCGTTAGCCTTGACCTGGGAGTGTTTTGTGGAGTTTTTAAGGCTTTCAACTCATTTGGCTCGCTACTAATGGACGATACGGAAGTTAAATTGTGACGTCCCGAATCTAAAATAAAACTGATGTTGTTGATAAGGGATTAACTAAACCCCTACAATTTAAAAAAATACCTACTTGCAAAAATCGCATGAGTGGAAATAATTGGATTGGTGTAGGTTTAGTGCTTTCTTGTCGTATCTACATTTTTTTTAAATCAGTGAAAATGTGACTTCTTCCTCAGCTAACTTTTGTTAATTATGAACTGTTTTCACTGTTATTAGAAATGGAAATACGACAAGAAAGCACTGGGGTCGCATTACTTTTTTTACAAACCTCCAATAAGTAGAAAGAAATGGATAGATGTGACAGTTGGGTCAGTAACCATAAGAACAAACACAAGTGATCAAACACAGCTGGTTAGTGGAAAGACGAGATAGAGGAACAAACAGCGAGGAAGATTGTCCAAGGTAACTATTTGTTGAGACTCGGAACAGCACTCCGAGTGTTTGACGTAGGATTCTTCACATCTCGTAAAAGAAGATTCTGCAAAGAATCCAACAAGTGGTAATTGAAGATGAAGCAAGCCGTCGGACAGATGTTCATTTTCTTAATGTAGGTTTTTTTTCACCCCCATTGACACAATTTAGATCATTACAGATCTTGCCTCTTCTTGTCTAAAAGGGGGCTATCTCGCTTATTAGTGGTTCAAATTTTACCAAATTTCCACCTAAAACATCACAGTAAGGAGTCTTAAAATCCACAATCAAATTTGAGAAAAAAAATGTCGTTTCCATGGCTATGGCGGCCATATTGGATTTTTACTGACTGTCTTACGTTATGAATACCGTACTTATTTTTCATGGAAATAGATTTGTTTTGTTGGGGGTTTTTTGCACACATCTTAGTAAACATGAGATCTATGAATTTGTTCGTTTAATTTTTCCTAAACGACTAAAAAGCTTTTTTAATCATTTTTTTTTCCTGAGGTAATATTCGAGTTCGGAAAATATCAGTGAAAATCCACACACCAGACGCCGCCACCAACGAAAATCTATTCCGTATATAAACATTTCAAAAGACAAATTTTTTTGTATTACATCTTCTCTTCATTTTATAAAGAAAATCATGAAAATTGGATGCAAAATTGTGGAGTTATGTAAAAAAAAAAGTGTATAAAAGCCGCGTTTTGAGAAAACGGATGATAAAGGAAAATTTTAAAAATTATTTTATGAGGAAATGGTGGCTACAAACATGCCAGGTATGGGAAGAAACAAGACTTTATGGGGTTTTAGTGCTATGAAATAGTTGTTAGAGAGGCTGAAGAAGCTAAAATGCCTACAACTCAAAATCCATAATTTTGAGCCAAATCGGGACTTCAAGGGTGTAGCCTCCTTAAGAAGGCGGGCTTCGAGACTACTCGTCCCAGTCCACCTGAGCTGAGGAGGATACAATACCCCCACAGAATGACCGATAGACTCGATAAAAATTCCCCTCCGATAACCGAACTCGGGTGGCATGTGCGCAACAGCGAAGCACGTAACTCATAGACCATAGTGGCCGGGGAGAGTCTACTATTGGAGTGTACATTTTTTTCTTTGGGGGGAGGGGGGCGTAAGTGTTTTACGGCTCTCACAACTGCATATTAAGGTCATAAATATGAGCGCGCGGGACACACGAAACATTTTCAGTTAGTAGGAAACTTGAATTTTGTCTGGGTGGCGGCCGAAGCCTACTCTTATCGATTTTAGACCACCAATTTATCTTTAACGTTCGCAACTTGTACACGGGACCTTCGAGAGTTTTCGTCCTTGTCTGAGAAGACTAGGTGTCCATCTTTCCTACAATAAGATCAGGGGTGTGGCTGAAAGACACAAGTAAGAAGTAGCCAATGAGTAGCAGTAAGAGCAAAACAAACACCATGACACTTTGCTTTGTGATTCTGATGGCAGAGGTTTGATGCCCCCATCGATACAGTTTAGGTCGTTCAGAAGGGGGACTGGTTTTACGCACCCTGGCTATCAGGGCCAACTTGACCTGAGCTGGATTCTGCGTCCCAGGAGACAGACGGAGATAATTGATAATTTACACATGTTCTTTTTTAAAGTTTAGTTTTAGTAAGGTTTTACGGCGCTCACAACTGCATAAGGTCATAATATGAGCACCAAGGGGTAGATGTCAACAGAGAAGTCCGGATACCCAACATGGTAGTAAGGTCCACTACTTGAACTGTTTTCAGTGTACCCTCAATCACAGTCGAAGTCGCAATTCTAATTCGACCACAGCTACCTTAGAATCGATACCACACTCAAAAATATGCGCAATTTACCATCCATAGACAGGCGGCTTATTGAGTAACATGTTGCATAACAGTGTAAAACCTGCGCGATTTGACGCCCCCCTATTAAGGATATGGAAAGAAAAAGCAACAGTTCCCCCTATGTTGTTCTGGCACAGTATGAGCATGAACTGGTCGCTTTAAAGGACAAGCGGGCTAACCAAGATTTCGGGTGTTTCCAGAAATCTTGACCTACACCAAAAGTGGGCATTGCCCTACCTATAGGAGAAGTTTCAGTGGTGTGTATATTTGTTTGGTTTCAGAGAAAACCCTCCTTGTCTTTAAAACAACAACTGAACAAAGGGCAAAAACTTTACCTTCGATTTTCTCAAAACAGCATTTTTCGGGATAGCCCCCTTATGCTTAAAAGCGACCAAATTGGGAAACCAGCCTATTTCCAATTCTACGGTGTATAAGAACACGTTAATACCCCCCCTTTGGGAATGGCCTAAAGACACTTCAGTCAGCGGCACTATCCCTTGGGGAGGGTGGGGGGGTTATATCGAAAGTCTCGTCTCTCTGCTGGGATGTTGTATCCCCCTCAGTTCAGATTGGCCCTAACTGGTAGGATCGAAGCCCGTCCCCTAAATGATCTAAATGTTGTGTCTATTGGCGTGTAAAAACACCTAGTCTACAGAGGGAAAAGAACAGAGAGTACTGAAATAAGGAGGGTACTGTGGCAAAGTGGTTAGTGCGCTCGTCTCCGAAGCGGAAAGTCCGGGTTCGAGCCTTTGTTCGAACAAGGATTTTTTTAGCCCCCTTCTGCCCACCCAGCAGTGATGGGTACCTGACTTCGAGTTGGGGAAGTAAAGGCGGCGTGGAAAGGAACAGGCCACCTTACCACAATATGGCGACGATCCAGGAAGTTGTCTCACTAACAAGGCAATCCCCAATATCCGGATCGGATGCGGGAACAACTTTACTTTTTTTCTGAAATAGCTGGTATTTATTTAGTCCGCACAACGCTGGCCAACAAGTGTGTCACAACGTGGTGAAATCAGGCGCTCGTCAATTTGTGGACACCTGGAGCGGAGATATTATTGCTATTATCTAAAAGCTTATTTATTTGCATTGTTTCCAAAGGAAAAAAAGCCGGTCTATCATTAATAGAGGTTGAGAAATTCGTGATTGAAGGAGAGGGGATCATCTGGTTTCAGTGGTAAATTAGTGAAAAAATGGCCTCCAGAGTTCGGTAACTTCAATAGATTGAAAGTCCTTGAAAGCTGAAAATGTACGTATTTTCTGCTGTTGACCAACGTTTTTCAGTCAAATACACATGGAAATGGCTTTTATGATATGGAAAAAAAATGGTGACGGGCCGAAAAACAAATATTTGATAAAAATGGCATGATCAGTGACAAAAATGCCGTTTTCTTCGATGTCATTATAATTTTGATGAGCGCTGATTTCACCGTGGTGCTGCACAAATATTCGTTTTAAGTCGAAAAGGTCATATTCTGAGAACACCTAAAGAAGCATGGGGTTTTTTTTACAACGTGCACTTAGCACTTAGTCAGAGTCTTTACAAAAAGGAAAGGACTTCTGCAAATACCGGACGTAAATGGTCAGTCTGATTAACTCAAGGTAAAATATAAGATTGCTGAGGAATAAAAATGTATGCTTTAAATAAAGACTTTCTGCTGAATTATATTCTTAAATCAACGGATGGGGTCAATGAAAGAAATGGAAAAACGGCACGAGGTGAATAGTACTATACGTTTAGAGCGAGCAGGAGGAGAAATAAAGAGAGAGAGAGAGAGAGAGAGAGAGAGAGAGAGAGAGAGAGAGAGAGAGAGAGAGAGAGAGAGAAAGCCACACACACAAGCGAGGAT
>NW_004798287.1:208157-209394 GCF_000002075.1 Aplysia californica | reverse complement strand
TTAGGGAACCTAAACAAATAGGTAACAGGGAAAGATCAGGGAAACGTAGCTTTTTTTAGAGCACCCGAGCAAAGGAATGAATGGAGAACCATAATAGCCGATGTCTGTCGCAGATATGGCACTGGATGATGAAAACATTCACCAAAAAAAAAGAAGTCAGCGCAGAGCGACAGTGGTACCCGCTTATGTCAGGGTGTGTTCCGTTCAACAAGAGCCATTTGACCTAGTTAAACCTGCATACGTACATTTAAATTCCGTACATTTTTGTCTCGATCACTGTTCGAATAAAAGATTAAAGAGTTTTTGTTTGTTCCTTTTCGGTTTCGTTTACTTAGTCATCTAACCGTCATTACTTACACATGCTTTCAGAAACGAAAATAATGTTTCTACAAGGAGATTCTCCGAGTTGCGATAATTCCTGTATAAACAATTCACGCACAGACGAGGGGATGGTGTCATGTCAGGATGAGATAAGCTCCAGTCTGATCCGACCATTTTGCAAGTTGTCTTGAAAGTTTTTAATTGTCTTTTTAAGTAGGAGTTTTTACGTCTCTATCAACACGATTTAGATACCCCCTCCCCTCTCCAACCCCCCGCCCCAGGGCAGTGCTACTGACTGAAGTGTCTTTAGGCCATTCCCAAAGGGGGCATATTAACATACTATCATAATATTCTTATGCACATTAGAATAGTAAATGGGCTGATTTATCAATGTCATGCTCATACTGTGCCGGAACAACATAGGGGGACTGCTGCTTTTTCTTTCCTCTTCGTTACCATCGTCCTTTTTCCCTCTACTTCTTTTGTATGTTTATCACTCTCTTGTGAACTGCTATTTCCGTGGTGCCTTGATAGTCGAAGCAGACTTTGTGGTGTTGAGGTTAGAGAGGTGAGCAGAGTAAGCCTGATTCCCTGTTTGGACTTTTATTTTGAAATTCACCCTTTATCGTTAAAATGACCTTATTATGCAGTTGTTTGTGCCGTAAAACTTTACTAAAACAAACAGAGGATATAGATGAGTTACGAGGTGGGGCTTTGAGGCAGGCAGTCAGGGCCAACCTGGGATATATACATGGATACAACATCCCAGCAGAAAGACCGAGATACGAGATAGAACTTCTCCCCACTAGGGAATCGAAGCCCCCCCTCCCAAATCCCCCCTCTCTCTGTCTCTCTCTCTCTCTGTCTCTCTCTCTCTGTCTCTCTCTCTCTCTCTCTCGCTCTCTCTCTTTCTCTC
>NW_004798287.1:206593-207963 GCF_000002075.1 Aplysia californica | reverse complement strand
CTCTCTCTCTCTCTCTCTCTCTCTCTCTCTCTTCATTTCGGTTTAAGTATAAGTGTAACGGGCTCCATCATTCCCTGCAGTTGCTATCAAGAAAGCTCCCATTAAATACTGGCCATAGAAATGAATAGATTCTATGTGTCACAAAGTGGTGTGATCAAGCACTTGTCAAATTTGGGGCATGTGAAGTTATTGGTATTAGCTGAAAGCTTATTCATTTGCCTTGCTTTCTGTGAAAAAATACCCATGTGTCTTTAATAGAGGTCGAGATATTAATCATTGAAGGAGGTGGGGGTGGCCTGGTCACAGATGTTAAATTAGGGAGAATATGGCTGCCAAAGGTAACTGCTATCGTTTGAGAGTCCTTGAAAACTGAAAATGTAAATATTGTGTGCCATTAATCAACGTCTTTCAAGTAAAATCCACTTGGAAATGTGCTTTTAAAAGGAGAAAAAATGGGTTGAGCCAAAAAACAATTTCTTTTTTAAATTGCCACACCTTAGGAAAAAAATGCCTTTTCCTTCCATTACAATATTTTGACGAGCGCCTGATTTGACCACAATGCCTCACATATTATGAAAAAGTTAATACTGTCAAAAACATGTATTTGTGCACGTAGTATTCGCCAGCTCACCACATACAACAGATCAAACATTACAGCATTACCGTGTTTGTTTTATCCCTAGTACAGAACAGGTCTTTTAAAAAGATGTTTGAGTAACAAAAAGCGTTCTTTAAGAAAAGGGAGGGGGTTAAATCTAACTTTGCTAGGTTTAGAAACAACCTCAAATATTTTTTTTTCTAAAAACTGTTCTTTTCATCAAGTGAAAAAGGATCGTTCACTCAAAGAACACGAAAAGATTGAGGGACACGTAGACGAATGGCACAGACAAATACTTACATATAGACAGACACAATTATAGAAAGACAGATATAGACAATTATAGACAGTTATATAGATAAATACAGACAAATAGATTCTAGAGACAGATAGATAGATAATACAGACAAATATGGACAGATGAATAAATAAATACAGACAATTATAGACAGTTATATAGATAAATACAGACATTAATAGAGACAGATAGATAGATAAATACAAAAAAAATAGAAACAGACAGATATATGGAGATAAATCCAGACAAACAGAGACATACATAGATAAATACAAACTAGAGAGATAGTGTACCAAGTTTACTGTGCTATTACGTGTTTGCCTTGTGAGAAAGTGAGGGTGGTTGTGGGAATATGCTTGTCTTCGTATTTTTCTACTCTTCTTTTTCTTTGGTAAGTTGGTAAATGTACTCGCCTCCGAAGAGGAAAGTCCGGGTTCGAGCCTCTCTCTCTCTCTCTCTCTCTCTCTCTCTCTC
>NW_004798287.1:202907-204969 GCF_000002075.1 Aplysia californica | reverse complement strand
AGAGAGAGAGAGAGAGAGAGAGAGAGACGTAGGCGAGCGGGAATCGTTCGATCGCACCCGTGATTGTAAACATGACATTTGACAGCGTGAGAAAGGTAAGGGGAAATTTGAGCTTCCCTTTTTGTGACGTTCGGGTCACTGTGAGAAATAGAATACAATGACATGTCGTTTTAGCAAGTGATCACATTCTTAACTCTTTATATGCGGTCATTGTTTTTAAACAAAGAGTAGGCCACGGGAAACATGGAGGAGATGACTGTGTGGAAAGGGACATGAGAGAGATGAAGCTCATTGAAACGAGCGAGGAAGGATGGCCCAGGACAGAGATAAATGGAAGAAGATTGTATGTGGCCTATACCCTGCCAGGGGTGAAATGCATTGATGATGATTGTTTTTTTAAAATCCTGTCAATACCACAAACTTCCTTTATTAAATTGGTCACTTTTAAGGACAAGTGGGCTAACCAAGATTTCGGGAGTTTCCAGAAATCGTGACCTACACCAAAAGTGTGTATTGCCCTACCTATATGACAAGTTTGGTTTCATCACGCTTAGAGGTGAAGTTTTTACAATTTACAAGTATGAAATAATAAAAGACAGTTTATAGTTAAAGAATGTGGCATCAAAAGAAAATCTACAAATTTGACCCTAATGTCGATTTGTTGGCCAATATCTCCATTTTGTGGATTGGGAAAAGTAACTCATTTTGTCAGCACGCTTCACACTAGATGATGAAATCCCGATAATGGAGTCCTTATTTTTTCGGAAGTTGCTGAAAAGTAATTTGACGTCGAAGTTGTCGTAAAGGAATGGGCCCGAGCAGCTGTCAGCGATTCACCGACACAGTGGTTCCGACCGCGAGCAGCTAGCTGGGAACGAATTGCCGGAGATAAAGAGTTGTTAAGATTCTCCTCACATAGGAATCGAACTTAGGTTCCCTATGTGTGAAGCCCATACATGGCCGCTTGCACTGTATGCTTCCCAGGAAGTTGAGTTTGTTTAAGAATGCTCTCTGGTCTGCTGGTACAATAGTAAAGATTGTGAAGCGTATAAATTTTGCGTTTGAGCAGAGATTTGCGCTATACAAATGCTATCTATCTATCTACCTATTTATCCTCTATCTATCTATCTATCTATCTGTCTATCTATTTATCTATCTACCCTCTATCATCTATCTATCTATCTATCTATCTATCTATCTATCTATCTATCTATCTATCTATCTATCAATCTGTCTATCTATCTATCTCCTACACCAGACACACCGGTACACAGCTAGTGGTGAGACAGTGAGGAGCCAACACGTTACATGGACTCCTAATTTGTCACGAGAGACAGCATGGTGAAATCAGGCACTCATCAAATAAAAAGATCGAAAAAATAGGCATTTTTCCGCCAGTTTGGCAATTTTTATCGATTTTTGAATTTTTGACTCGATACCTTTTATGTCAATTAAAAAAGAATTTGCCGTGTGGCCTTTACTGAAAAATGTTGATTAAATGCACAAACAATGTAAATTTACAGTTTTCAAGGACATTCAAGCTTTGAAGTCACCAAATTTTGGTGACCCGCATATCCTTCGTTCCAAAATATCTCGACTTTTATTAAAGACAGATAGGTAAATTGTTCAATGGAAGCAAGACAAGTAAACTCGCTTAAAGATGAAACCCAAAACTCCTTATTATGCCCAAAAATTTACGAGTGCCTGATTCCACTGCATGGTGACATATATTGTTATAATGTGTCACGACACGGTGGAATCATGCGCTCGTCAATTTTGGGGCGCATGAAGGTAGTGGTAGCATCTCAAATCTTGTTCTTCTGTCCTGTTTTAAGTTAATAAAAATACTCGTGTATCTTAAATAAGAGTATATATTTATATTTTCGGTTGAAAAAGACAGGATCGCCTGGTAAAAAATAAAGTTGTACCCGCATTCGATCCGGACATTGGGGATTGCTTTGCTAGAGAGACAACTTCTTGGGCCTTTGGCATATTGTGGTAGGGTGGCCAGTTCCTTTTCATGCCGCCTTTACTTCCCCCAACTCGAAGTCAGGTACCCATT
>NW_004798287.1:200427-201783 GCF_000002075.1 Aplysia californica | reverse complement strand
GAGTGTTTTATGTGGTGTGATGTGGGCCAATGGCCTTAAACACTGAATAAACTTACTTACTATTAGTATCTGAGTTATTCATTCTGGAAACTTTACTTATCAAATGAGAGTTTAATGTGATGTGATGTGGGCCAATGAATATTATCTGGGTTATTCATTCTGGAAACTTTACTTATCAAATGAGTGTTTTATGTGATGTGATGTGGGCCAATGAATATTATCTGGGTTATTCATTCTGGAAACTTTACTTATCAAATGAGTGTTTTATGTGATGTGATGTGGTGTGATGTGGGCCAATGGCCTTAAACACTGAATAAACTGACTGACTTACTTACTATTACTGTCTGTGTCGTGTGTACTTGAGAAAGTCTCCCAGTCCCACGGGATCTGAGGGAGAGGAGAGCAGCCGGACGCCCTCTCTGTTTCCGCGCCATGTGGGGGGGGTGACGTCACGAGTCAGCTGTGGCCACAGTCGGGGAAACGTGAGACTCGGCACGTACTGTGACCTATGACCTGGGACCTACCTGTGTGTGTGTGTGTGTGTGTGTGTGTGTGTGTGAGAGAGAGAGAGAGAGAGAGAGAGAGAGGCGCAACTTTTGGGCAGGGATGTGATGATGATGAAAATGATGATGATGATGATGATGATGATGATGATGATGATGATGATGATGATGATAGTATTATCAATAATGATTATCATTATTATCCTAATGCCATCCAAAGTTATCATTATTGAGGGAAAAATCAACAGTTGATCACTTCCTCTGAGGGAGCCGAGTCTTTAGTGTAAAGGTTAGGCGCTCGCTGTCGCACGAAGGAGACCTGAGTTCGATTCCAGAGCGGAAAAAAATGTTTATAGTCCGGATCTTAAATTATCTAAATTTATTGATGGGGTCGTAAAAACACCTACTTTATATTTTTCTCTCAGGGCTCATCACCATCACCCGGTGCCTTGCCGACTGGCGTGGGTGATCATGGACCTCCACTTCACTCTGTCTTGCGTTGCAGCGATGGTGTCTGTCGTTCTTGCTGTTCCCAGCCATGTTGTCAACTTGTCCAGTATCTTTACCCTCTGTCTGCCTCTGCCTCTCTTCCCATCATACGTGCCAGTTGTAACGATATTTTCCAATGCTCTCATGGATACCTGGCCATTTTTAAAAAAGAAAACAGCTTTGAATTTTAAAGGTGTTTGGGTACGCTTGTTTAAGTGAGTCGTGCATTGATGAATGTATATTATTATTACTGTCCATGAATGTAATGAGTGCATTTCAAGACTAATGCTAAATATTTCTCTGTTGATGATCTATCTATCTATCTATCTATCTATCTATCTATCTATCTATCTATCTATCTATC
>NW_004798287.1:196032-197169 GCF_000002075.1 Aplysia californica | reverse complement strand
AGACTACGTCAGTTTTCTAAAGGTGAAAGAGAAAAGACCAAGATAAAATTATACTAGACCCACAAGAGACACAAACTGAGGTATGTTCTCAAATGCGAAGTTCGTGGGGTCCGGGCAATCGTATTACTCAACACCAGTTGCCGCCCTTGTTGATGATCATAACATTGTTAAAGCAATATGATGATGTAAGCCTAAACCTGTTACCTGTTTTGGGGAGTATACGCAGCGAGACCTTGAAAATCTACTTTTTGTTCTGTAAACACTTCATTTTGTCCGTTTTATTGCACTTGATTATCTGGGCTGTCTACAAGAGCGTAGATCACAAACTTTTAGCTACCTCTTTGCTGTCTACTTGAATATTTTATCCATCTGAAAATACTATTCCATCTGTTCTCAACCTTCTCCCCACAACCTGAAACAACCTCTCCCCTGTCCCTCCCCTCCCCCCTTCCCCTCATCGTCTAATCATCGTAGACAACCTTGCAAATTCTCTCATCTTCTTCTCCTGTTTTTGCCATGAGCAATTATGCAACCTGCCTCTATCAATCTAACTCAGCATGCTTTTGGGAAGATCGAGGACATTCCGTCATTCAGACTACATCAATTTTCTAAGCGTTCAAGAGGAAAGACCAACAGAAAATTATGCTAGACACGCAAGGGCCAAAATCTGTGGTGGTGTGCTGTCAAATAGAGTAAAAACTGAGCGATGTGTTCAAATAGGACAAAAACTGAGTAATGTGTTCAAATAAGACAAAAACTGAGTGATGTGTTCAAATAGGACAAAAACTGAGTGATGTGTTCAAATAGGATAAAAACTGAGTAATGTGTTCAAATAGGATAAAAACTGAGTAATGTGTTCAAATAGGACCCAAAAAATGGGGAGGAGTTCCGCACAGGGCCTGCGCTCACCGTGACAAGGTCAACTGAGCAAACTATACAAGAGTTGGTGCACTTAAAGAAACCAATTGATGACATACATTTTGGTAAATTTGACGACTAGGCGAGCTAACTTTTTAGAGCAAATTAAACACATTGGATAGCTCCAGTCGAGGACAAATTCGAGTCGTGTGGAATCCGTCGTTGCCTTTTTCTGTCGACTATTGAGAATGTCGTGGACTTCCGTTTTGGACGGCTGGG
>NW_004798287.1:193861-195932 GCF_000002075.1 Aplysia californica | reverse complement strand
GCAAAAACAATAAACTGCCTACAAAAAGTGGGGGGTGGGGTAGGGTCTTTCCCCTCTAAAGCAATACATAATATTTTGGCAAAATACTGAACCAAACTTCTTTGTATACCCCGCTCATAATATCCCCTCTTTGGTGCCTTGTTGGTCGGCCGGCCCTCAGCGGAACTCCTTCAAAAACTGAGTTATGTGTTCAAATAGGGAAAAAAACTGGGTTATGTGTTCTTAGTTTTAGTTATTTTAGTTTTAGTAAGAGTTTTACGGCACTTGAAGCACAATAAGGTCATATAAGTGCCGAAGGTTAGATGTGTTACAAGAGAGTAACAAACACAAAAAAGAACTAGGAGAGATCCGGACGATAGATGTTTGATAGGAAAGAAGGAGCAAACCACATGCACCACAGCGAGCACCTACCAACCACCCACTTGTTATGTGTTCAAATATGACAAAAACTGGTTTATAATATGTTCAAATAAGATAAAAACTGAGTGATATGTTCAAATAGGACAAAAAACTGGTTTATAATAATAAAATGTTCAAATAGGACAAAAACTGAGTGATGTGTTCAAATAGGGTAAAAACTGAGTTATGTGTTTATTTTTAGTAAAAGTTTTACGGCACTTGCAACACAATAAGGTCGCATAAGTGCCGAAGGTTAGAGGTGTTACAAGAGAGTAACAAACACAAAAAGAACTAGGAGAGATCCGGACGATAGATGTTTGATACGAAAGAAGGAGCAAACCACACCAGAGCACCCACCAACCACCCACTTGTTATGTGTTGAAATAGGACAAAAACTGAATTATGTGTTCAGATGCAAAGCTCGGTGTCCAAACAAACGCATGACTCAACACCGCACACACCTTGTCACACCTTGTCCACAGTGTTGGGGTCACTACAGTCGGAACATGTCCATCTCTCCTCTCCTCCACACCCCTCCCTCTTCAGGATCCACCCCAGAGTCTGTCTGCTTATAGTATCCATCATAATCTGGTTGGAGTTCCGTTGGACTCAACACCAGTCATCGCCCACTGTAGGAGTGGACAACAGAGTGCTACAACAGAAATGTGAGGAAGCGTGGTGAAATCAGGCGCCCGTGAAAATAACGAAATTTGAAATGACAGGCATTTTTCGCTTGTTTGAACACATATTTATCGATTTCTTTTTTATTTTTTTTTTATTTTATTTTTTTTTTGGGGGGGGGGGGGGCGGGTGTCTTAACCTCTTTTGATGTCTATACAAAAACACATTTCCATGTGAATTTTACTGAAAAACAGTGATTAAATAGTCATTTTTCAGTTTTCAAAGACTCTTTAGCTATTGGAGTTACCCAACTTTTGCAGATATTTTTCTCTTTAATTTCACCATTGAAACTAGACGACCTCATTTCCTTCAAATGCAGATATATTTATTTATAATCAAGATAAATAGATATGTATTTAAATGAAGAAGGGGAAATAAATCAGCTTTCAGGTGATACTAATAACTCCACAGGTCCAAAAATTGACAAGCGCCTGATTCCAACACGTCGAGCCACAAATGTTTACATACTCAGTAATAATTAGGACATTGAAATTTGTTGGAAAGGATCTCATAAAGAAGAATTTGAAGGGCAGGAGAGGGGGGGGGGGGTATAGAGTGTGACAGACTAAACAGAAACCGTGTTCTTTTTAGTAGAGGTTTTACGGCGCTCGCAACTGCATAAGGTCATATGAGCGCCAGAAGATTAGAGGTGTTACAAGAGAGTAAAGAAGAATGGGAGATAAGGACGATAGATGTTTGATAGGAAAGAAATAGCAAACCACACCAGAGCAACCGCCAACCACCCACAAACTGTGTTCGTGACAAAGAAGGGTTAGAGGTCACTCACGGAAGGATGTTGAAATTTTACATGGCTATTACACTCTGGTCCCAACTGGGAAAATAGAAGTCAAACGAGGCAGAGGCTACCCAGGGACACTTATTCTGACAACATAAATAGATGGGTGCAGGGGAAAATCCAGGAGATTACGGGATTTTTAGAGGATGCCAGTTGAACAATAGGCCACTCAAAAGGGAGATATTAGCATGGTTC
>NW_004798287.1:191590-193761 GCF_000002075.1 Aplysia californica | reverse complement strand
TTTTGATGTCTATACAAAAACACATTTCCATGTGAATTTTACTGAAAAACATTGATTAAATAGTCATTTTTCAGTTTTCAAAGACTCTTTAGCTATTGGAGTTACCCAACTTTTGCAGATATTTTTCTCTTTAATTTCACCATTGAAACTAGACGACCTCATTTCCTTCAAATGCAGATATATTTATTTATAATCAAGATAAATAGATATGTATTTAAATGAAGAAGGGGAAATAAATCAGCTTTCGGGTGAAACTAATAACTCCACAGGTCCAAAAATTGACAAGCGCCTGATTCCAACACATCGAGCCACAAATGTTTACATACTCAGTAATAATTAGGACATTCAAATTTGTTGGAAAGGATCTCATAAAGAAGAATTTGAAGGGCAGGAGAGGGGGGGGATATAGAGTGTGACAGACTCAACAGAAACCGTGTTCTTTTTAGTAGAGGTTTTACGGCGCTCGCAACTGCATAAGGTCATATGAGCGCCAGAAGATTAGAGGTGTTACAAGAGAGTAACAAAGAATGGGAGATAAGGACGATAGATGTTTGATAGGAAAGAAATAGCAAACCACACCAGAGCAACCGCCAACCACCCACAAACTGTGTTCGTGACAAAGAAGGGTTAGAGGTCACTCACGGAAGGATGTTGAAATTTTACATGGCTATTACACTCTGGTCCCAACTGGGAAAATAGAAGTCAAACGAGACAGAGGCTACCCAGGGACACTTATTCTGACAACATAAATAGATGGGTGCAGGGGAAAATCCAGGAGATTACAGGATTTTTAGAGGATTCCAGTTGAACAATAGGCCATTCAAAAAGGGGAGATATTAGCATGTTCTTATGCACAGTAGAATTGTAAATGGGCTGATTTATCAATGTCATGCGTGTACTGAGCCGGAATACATAAGTGGAACTGCTCCTTCTTCTTTCCTTATCTTAACTATCGTCATTTTTCCTCAATTTTTTTGTATGTTTGTGAACTTTCTTGTGAACTGCTATTTCCGGGGTGCCTTGATAGTCGAAGCAGACTTTGTGCTGTTGAGGCTCGAGAGGTGAGCAGAGTAACCCTGATTTCCCGTTTGGACTTCTCTGCAAAACTTTAAAAAGTGCCTTTCCAAGGTACACAGCATCAGGGCCTTGATTGAAGTTCAGCCCACAACCTTTGTGTTGAAAACCCAACAGCCTTATCGCTAGATCATAGACTAATATACCTAACGCTTCATGGTGCTTACTCACTTCACCAAGGTGGAATGGGTACCCGGCGAAAGACATGGAAATATCTTAGTTTGTTAGTGTTCGAAAGATTAATCGGCTGCTTGCACTGTATTCAGTATGCTTCCTGGAAACCATAATAATATGGTCGCTTTTAAGGACAAGCGGGCTGACCCAGATTTCGGGGGTTTCAAAAAATCTTGATCTACTCCAAAAGTGGGCATTGCCCTACCTATAGGAGAAATTTGGTTTCATTGGTGAGTATATTTGTTTGGTGGTAGAGAAAACTCCTCGTTTTTTAAAGAAACTGAACAAGGATCCAAAAACATTAACTTCGATTTTCTCAAAACAGCATTTAACGGGATAGCCCCCTTGTGCTTAAAAGCGTCCATATTAGATGGCAAAACGCATGGAGCTTTCTGTTGATATGGAGATGTGCACTATACAAATGCTGTTTATCTTTGCACCCACTGTGCGTAACACAAGAGTCTCAGTTCTCAGTGACTATTGCAGAGAGGGGCAGGTACAATTGCAGTTCTAGCAATAGGAGCACTGAGGCAGTATCATTTTGGGTTTTTTTAGTAGAGGTTTTACAGCGCTCGTAACTGCATAAGGTCATATGAGCGCCAGAAGATTAGAGGTGTTACAAGAGAGTAACAAAAAGAAAAAAGAAAAAGGGGAGATAAGGATGATAGATGTTTGATAGGAAAGAAGGAGCAAACCACACCAGAGCACCCGCCAACCACGCATAGGCAGTATCAGTTGAAAATAGTGAAATTTCGAAATCGTATACATTTCATTGTATAATTTCAACGCAAATGTTCAACACTACAAGTTTCATCTGGAGGCATGACTTCTGAATGTAACCTCCATATCCCAACCAAATAGGCGCAACGTGTCGGTTGCAACTAGAACTTTTCGAAATACAAAAGGTCGAAAATGGACATGGC
>NW_004798287.1:186814-188185 GCF_000002075.1 Aplysia californica | reverse complement strand
TACTTCATTGTTCACGATTAATAATTAATTATTTTATAATGTGGGTCTAATCTTGTTGTGCTACTTCATTGTTCACGATTAATAATTAATTATTTTATAATGTGGGTCTAATCTTGTTGTGCTACTTCATTGTTCACGATTAATAATTAATTATTTTATAATGTGGGTCCAATCTTGTAGTGTTACTTCATTGTTCACGATTAATATTAATTATTTAATAGTGTAAATTATTTACATCAACATCTGTCATACAGTGAGTCCAATCTTGTTGTGCTACTTCATTGTTCGCGATTAAGTTTGAAGCGTGCTGACAAAAAGAATTACTTTTCAGTTTTAAGCCTGAAGAAAATATATACATTACGCTTATAGGTGAAGTTTTTACAATGTATGTGTATGAAATAATGAAAGACAGGTTATAGTTAAAGAATATGGCATCAAAAGAAAACCTACAATTTTGACCCTAAGATCGATTTTTGACCAATATCTTCATTTGTGGATTGCGAGAAGTAACTCATTTTGTCAGCCCGCCTCACTATTTACTTCAATATCCGTCGTACAATTTAGATATGATTATGGTAATGTCGATACAATTTTGAAATGTTAACGCCAGTATCAATACAGTTTGCTTTCCCTCGCACTTATCTCATCTTATCTTGTCTTATCTTATCTTATCTTATCTTATCTTATCTTATCTTATCTTATCTTAATCGTATCAGATCTTATCTTAATCTTATCTTACCTTATCTTATCTTGTCGATTTTTTCTTTTCTTAATCTCAACTTATCGTTATCTTTATCTATCTTATGTTATATGATCTTATCTTGTCTTAACGTATTTTATCTTATTTTAATCGTATCTTATCATTTCTTATCTACTCTTAATCGTATCTTATCCTGACATATCTTATCTTAACTTATCTTGTCTTATCTTATCTGATCATATTGTATTTTATTGTATCTTATCTTAATCTTATCCTATCTTTATCTTCGTTTTTACCTTTATATTTATCTCTATATTTATCTTTATCTTTATCAAAACTTTATCTCTAACTTAGCCTGATCTTATATTATCGTATCGTATCTTATCGTATCTCACTTAATCGAATCCTAATCATTACTTATCCTATCCTATCTTATCTTACCTTCGTTTACAACACCATCGCCCGCCCCCGCCTACTTTCCCCAGGTTAGTACCCCATTCAACAGTACTACACCTGTACTTGTCTTTAGACCATTCCCAAAGGGTGGGGGGGGGGACATTAACCCTGTTCTTATGCACAGTAGAATTGTAAATTGTAAATGGGCTGATTCTTCAATGTCATGCTCATAACTGTGCCTGAACTGCAACGGGGATTGCTTCTTTTTCTTTCCT
>NW_004798287.1:185173-186400 GCF_000002075.1 Aplysia californica | reverse complement strand
TCTCTCTCTCTCTCTCTCTTGCCCTTTTTAACTCCCAGTGGAGCATAGGCCATCAACAACATTTCTCCAGCTTGTACCGCTCTTCTCCATGTCATTTTTTATCTTCCTTTCTTACGTTATCCTTGTGGATTCCACGTCAAAGCCTGTCTGATGATGTTTGTCGGGGGCTCCCTCGGGGTGTGCCCAATCCATTTCCATTTCTTCTCCTGTATGTCTTCCTTTACTGGCCTTTGGTTTGTTCTTTCTCACAGTTGAGCATTTGTGACTCGATCGTACCACTTTATCACCACTATCCTTCTTATACATACATTAATGAAGCTCTGCAGTTTCCTTGCTGCTTAAAACCTCTACTAAAACTTTTTAAAAAACTTTCCCAGGTTACTATCCCATTCAACAGTACTACACCTGTACCTGTAGACTGTCCAATGCCTGTGGGGTTGTGAGGATTCCACCGACCACCCCAACTCCTGCCACCACCACAACCACACCCACAACAACAACAACACCAACTACAACAACCACAACACCAACAACCACCACCACAACGCCAACTACCACCACAACCACACCTACTACAACGACAACAACCCCTACCACCACAACGACAACACCAACCACCACTACAACTACAACAACTACCACAACCACACCAACTACCACAACAACGCCAACGACAACAACAACAGGAAGAATCACCGGTACATCAGGCTCACGTGAGTATCTTGCTATCCTTACAACCCCTCCCCCACCCTCCCCCACCCTCCCATTTCTCCACTCCACCCACCAGGGCAGTTCTACTGACTGAAATTGTCTTTAGGCGATTCCCAAAGGGGGGATATTAACATGTTCTTATGCACAGTAGAATTGTAAATGGGCTGATTCATCAATGTCATGCTCATACCGTGCCAGAACAACATTAGGGGGGAACTGTTGCTTTTTCTTTCCTCATCCTTAGTATTGTCATTTCTTCTCTACTTCTTTTGTATGTTTGTCACTCTCTTGTGACCCGCTATTTCCGGGGTGCCTTGATAGTCGAAGCAGACTTTATGCTGTTGATGCTAGAGAGGTGAGCAGAGCAAGCCTGATTCCCCAATTTGAAAAGGGTTATGGTAAGCTGAACGAGCCAGAATGAATTAAACCCGTCACTGCATTAGCTGCCTGAGAATAGGTGCTATAGTAGTAGTAGTAGTAGTAGTAGTAGTAGTAGTAGTAGTAGTAGTAGTAGTA
>NW_004798287.1:183640-185073 GCF_000002075.1 Aplysia californica | reverse complement strand
GGGTAGTTTTAGTAGAGGTTTTTCGGCGCTCGCAACTGCATAAGGTCATATTATGAACGCCAAGGGGTGGATGTCAGCAGAGAAGTCTTTGCATGGACCATTTGTGTTTGTTACTCTCCTATATCACCTCTAATCTTCGGCACTTTTATGACCTTACACTGTTGCAAGTGCTGCAAAACTCTTACTAAAACTAAAACTAACCTTCGACACTCTCACTAAATCTAAAATTATAATAATTACCATATTGTTTTGCAAGTGTCGTATAATTCTCTGTAAAATTAAAACTACAATAATGACCTCATTGTTTTGCATGTTCTGTAACACTCTCACTAAAACGAAACAAACGCTGATACCATGTGATGCATTTGTGTTTCGACATAGTGAAATCAGGCGTTTCGTCAATTTTTGGGCACATGGGGTTATTGGTCTCTTAAGGTCTGTTCATCTGCCTTGCTTCTGATGAAAAAATACCTATCTCTGTGGAATAGAAGTAGACATATTTGCCAATGAAGGAGGTCAGGGTCGCCTAGATTCAGAGGTAAAATTTACTAGAAAATGGCGTTACAGTTTAGTAACTTCCATACCATGAGAGTCCTTGAAAACTGAAAATTTTCATTTTTTGTTCCTTTAATCAATGTTTTTCCAGTAAAATCCACATAAAAATGAGTTTTAAAATGGACATAAAAGGTTCTAAGCCCCTCCCCCCCCCCAGTAGTAGTAGTAGTCGTAGTCGTGTCATCACTACTATTATGATGCTGATTATGATGATGATGATTGTTATTATTATAATTACCACTGTCATTAATATCATTATATTTTTCATCATCATCATCATATTATTATTATCAATATCATAATCATTGGGGTTTTTTTATATTTCCATTACTATTATTATCATTGTTATTATTATTTTTATTACCACTATTATTGCTATTATAATTATTATTATTGTTATTATTATTCTTAGTATTTTTCATTTCTATGATAATTATCATTCTCATCACAATCACGCCCCGCAGTGTGTGCCCCAAAGACCTCGTTCCGAGTGCTGAACGGTGAGTCCGTGATCAACGATTGCACGTTCGCGGGCGTGAGTAGGATCATCGTGCCCCTCACAGGGTTCAGCACGTGCAACGCCGCCTACACCGCGGCCACCATCAATGGCGTCACGCAGAACGCTTTCGTCACTTCCGAGAGTTGCACCAAGGCCATGGACGCCGCGCTCAACGCCCCTGGAGCCTCCTTGTAGTGAGTGCTAGCCATAGATTTAGGTTGTATACTAGACTTAGAAGTGTCATGGCCACCCTATAGATTTAGATTGTGTACTAGATGGCCAACAGATTTAATTTGTATACTAGACTTAAAAGTGTCATGGCCACCCTATAGATTTAGATTGTGTACTAGATCGCCCACAGATTTAATTTGTATACTAG
>NW_004798287.1:177947-180820 GCF_000002075.1 Aplysia californica | reverse complement strand
ACACACACACACACACACGCACACAAAAACACATACACACACATACACACACACACACACACACACACACACATACACACACATACACACACATCCGAAAAATAAGCAAACTAAACACAACATTTGCTTTTGGCGGAGATAGTTCAAGAAGTCAATGGCATAAGTTCAAGCGGTTGAAATTATTATTTTTATTTTTAGTTGCAGGTGTTTCTACGCTCGATTCAACAGCATTCTGATCTCAATTTGAGATAAGATAAGATAAGATAATACTTCGTTGTCCCAATAGGAAATATTTCTTGGCTGTACAGGACCGTAAAAACACATGCAGGTATACATTTTTAAAAATGTAATCATATTATATATATTACTCCCATTAAAATTCAATATGAAAGAGAAGTAAAGCTGACAAAATGTACATTCACATCAGATGCATCATTCAACCACATGCAGGAATCTAAATACAAGACATTTGGGGTTATATAGATACATACTCTAAAGAGCAGCACCTATCTATACTCATTCTGACAAAAGCCTTAACCTAGATGGTAAAAAGAACTTCTTTTAAATCTTTCTTTCTTTGTTTTTGGAGGTACATATCTGTCGCTGCGTACCTCCAAAAACAAAGAAAGAAAGATATAAAAGAAGTTTATTTTACCATCTATGAGGCGGGCTTCTGATCCTGCCTGCCTGTCTGCCTGCCTACCTGCCTGCATGCCAGGGTCAAGTCTGGCTGAGAGGGATAAATAACACCCCAGCAGAAGAACTGAGATACTCGATTAAAATTGTATCACAGCGCTGTGGAATCAGGAGCTCGTCGATTTTTTGCCATTCGGAGTTATTGGTATCATCTTAAAGCTTGTTTGTTTGCCTTGCTCTCGGTGAAACAATTACCCATTTATCTTGAGTACATGTCGAGACATTTGCGATTTAATGAGGTGGGGATGCCAGGTTTCAGAGGTAAAATTATGAGAAAATGGCCTCCAAAGATGAGCTATTTACAAAGCCTGAGAGACCGTGGAATCTAAAAAGTTACATTTTTATGCCTTTAATCAACGTTTTCCAATATAATTTACTCTGAAATGGGTTCTTAAATGGACATAAAAGATGTTGGGCTAAAAAAAAAAAGAACAATTTTCTGTAAATATTGCCAAATCAGTGGAAAAGTGTAAGTGTAAGTTTCATTACTTTCATTATTTTCACGAGCGTCTGATTTCACCACGATGCCTCACAATTTCTTACCACTCGGGAATCGACCTCTGATTTCCTACGTGCAACATCGAAGAGCCTAAATGTGTGGTCTGCGGGTGCTCTGCTGTTGCATGCTTCTTCTTTTCTATCAAACATCTATTGTCCTTGTCTGTCCTCCTTTTTTTTAATGCTTGTCACTCTCTTGTAACACCTCTACTCTTTGGCACTTATAACATTATAACTTTATTGTGTTGCAAGTGCCGTAAAACACTTATAAAAACTAAAAAAGGAAGAGCCTAATCGCCACACCACAGACTCCGGTCAAGCTGATAAGCCAACACTTTGAAATATCCCCCTTCCTCCTTGCACCACATTCAAGTTGGGTTTTTTGTCTATCTATAGTGTTTTACGGCAATTGCAACACAACAGGTCATATAAGTGTCGAAAATAAGAAGTATTACAAGAGAGTAAAAGTAACGTTGTTCCTGCATCCGATCCGGATATTGGGGATCGCATTGTTAGTGAGACAACTTCCTGGGCTTTCGGCATACTATGGTAGGGTGGCCAGTTATTTTCCACGCCGCCTTTATTTCCCCAACTCAAAGTCAGGTACACATTACCGCTAGGTAACAAACACAAAAAGAAGGAGGGGATATGAGGACGATAGGTGTTGAAATGGGATGAAGGAGCAGACCAGATCAAAGCACCCACCAACCACCTACAGAATTTATCTCTTTACGATTGTGAAGCATCGTTAAAAATTATAACTGAAGTTTTTGTTATAGTAAAGTTTTACTGCAACTGCATAAGGTCATATGAGCGCCAAGGGGTGGATGTCAACAGGGAAGTCCAAGCGGGAATCAGGCTTACTCTGCCCACCTCTCTTGCCTCAACAGCATAAAGTCTGCTTCAACTATCAAGGCACCCCGGAAATAACAGTTCACAAGATAGTGACAAACATACAAAAGACGTAGTGAAAAAATGACGATAGTAAGAGTGAGGAAAGAAAAAGCAACAGTGCCCCCTTTGTTGTTCCAGCACAGTATGAGCATAACATTGATAAATCAGCCCATTTACAGTTTTACTGTGCATAAGAACATGTTAATATCCCCCCTTTTGGGAATGGCCTAAAGAGACTTCAGTCAGTAGCACTGTCCTGGTTGAAATTGCAGAAGAACAAGTCAACAACAAAAAGGAACCGAGATACTGTGTGAGGAGTTTATGAGACACTTCTAAAGACACGAAGAGAGTAATAATCTATGGATGCCGTGAGTTCACAGTATCTTTTTAAAATACGACCAAACACTTATTCTTTGACTTTAGTAAATATGGCATCTCTTTCATCCCGTGTGCAAATATTAGAACATTTCAATTTGAAAGGTTTTCAGACCGTTACCACTTCTTCTCTTCAGAATAGCTCCTTTAGTAAGAGTTTTACACCCCTCGCAACTCTGCATAAGGCTCATCATCATCCGGTGCCTTGCCGACTGGCGTGGGCAATCATGGACCTCCACCTCACTCTTTATTGCGTTGCATGCAGCGATGGTGTCTGTCGTTCTTGCTGTTCCCATTCATGTTGTCAACTTGTCCACTATCTTTCCCCTCTGTCTGCCTCTGCCTCTGTCCATCAAACCTACCTATTGTTACAATATTATCTCCATGGAGATATTTGGATGAGATGCAAG
>NW_004798287.1:164608-176973 GCF_000002075.1 Aplysia californica | reverse complement strand
TGTGTGTGTGTGTGTGTGTGTCTGTGTGTGTGTAGGAGAAGGTGCCAGGTCTTGTTTTACCTGCCGTATGTGTGTATGTGTGTGTATGTGTATGTGTGTAGGTGTCTGTGTTTGTGTGTGTGTGTGTGTGTGTGTGTGAGTGTGTCTGTGTGTGTAGGAGGAGATGCCAGGTCCTGTTCTACCTTTGGTAACTTCCAAATGTCCATGAAAAGGCTCTCTCTCTCTCTCTCTCTCTCTCTCTCTCTCTCTCTCTCTCTCTCTCTGTGTCTGTGTGTGTGTGTGTGTGTGTGTGTGTGTGTGTGTGTGTGTGTGTGTGTGTGTGTGTGAGAGAGAGAGTGAGCGTGTGCGTGCGCGGACGGGTGTGCGTGTATCTGTGAGTCTATATAAGATTTGTGAGAGCTTAACAGTATTTGCAACAGAAATAGGTCTTATGGTATCTTATCGTATCTTATCTTATCTTTTCTTATCTTATCTTATCTCACAGGTCTGTTCTCTTTTTCGCTTTTCGACCATGTCAGAACGACATAGCTTCACACTGAGGGGTAAAACAAGAAATACAAATCTTTTCCCTCTGATTATGACAAATTACGTAGCACGTAACATTCATCAATGCTTTTCAGAACTTTAAAAACTATGCAGTTTCCCGCTCTGATGTGAAACGAGAAATAAAAATCCTTTTCCTTTAAGTACAAACAAATTGCGCTCGTAATAATATGTCCAGCTTGCTTGTAAGTCAGCAAATATTGAAATTAACCCTCTTTTCTTTTCCTTCGAGTTATTTGTTCTGTTCACTTAAGGCAAGAGCTAACATCTCCCGCGTCTTCATTACGCGTCCAAATATTCACCTGAAGCCCGCTCTTTCAATGCAGTCACAAAAGATTACATGTTAAGGTATGCCTCGAGGAGTGATGTCAAATTTGAACAAGAATTTGCGATCAGAGGGGGAAATTGGGGCGGGGTGAGGAGGGTGGAGGGAGGTGGGTTGAGTGGCTCTCTGCTGATTCCGCAGGGCCTCTTAGGTCGTAAGAGAAGAAAAAAAGCGTAGAGTCAGGAAAAGAACAATAAGTGGATTAGTATTTTACAAAACGTTACATTTTAGAGAACAGAAGAGGAGAGGAGATGAGACAAGAGAAGACAAGAAAGTAGAAAAGAAGAGAAGAGAGGAGAAGAGAAGAGAAGGGAAGAGAAGAGGAGAAAGTAGAAAAGAAGAGGAGAGAAGAGAAGAAAGTAGAAGAGAAGAGAAAAGACAGGAAAAAAGAAAGTAGAAGAGAAGAGAAGAAAGTAGAAGAGAAAAAGAGAAGAGAAGAGAAGAAGGGAGAAAAGGGGAGAAAAGGAGAAAGTACAAGAAAAGATAAAAAAAGAGAAGAGAATAGGGGATAATACAAGTGAAGAGAAGAGAAGAAAGTAGAAGAGGAAAGGAAAAAGTAGAAGAGAAGAGTAGAGAAAAGAAGAGAAAAGAAAAAAAGAGGAAAGGAGAGAAAAGAAAAGAAGAGGAAAGGAGAGAAAAGAAAAGAAGAGGAAAGGAGAGAACAGAAGAGAAAAGAAGAGAAGAAAGTAGAAGAGGAAAGGAGAGAAGGGGAGACAATAGAAGAGAGGAGAAGAGAAGAAAGTAGAAGAGAAAAAGAGAAAATAGAAGAGAAGAGAAGAGGGGAGAAAAGGAGAAAGTACAAGAAAAAATAATAGAAGAGAAGAGAAGAGAAGAGAAGAGAAGAAAAGAGAAGAGAAGAGAAGAGAAGAGAAGAGAAGAGAAGAGAGGAGATGAGAAGGGAAGGAAAGGGGAATAGTACAGAACAGAACAGAAGATAACCGATTTCACTGTCCATGTAGACAGTATTTTTGGTCTTTGCAGGGATTGAGAAAACACATGGAGATATTAAGTGAATTTTAAACTGTATATTATTACTTACATGGGAGCTCTCGTGGCCTAGAGGTTAAGGTGTTTGCCTTTAATTCAAAAGATCCCAGATTCAAATTTGGGAAGCGACAGAAACATTTTTTTCTCTAAAATTGTCTCCTTTCCCATCCTTTCCTGCTCTCTAACAATGTTCTATCGTCTGCTTCCGTCTCCACTTTCTGTCCCCACTCCTTGCCTCCTGTATCCCCTCCCCTGGGCACCTACTCTTTCTGCAGCCTTTCTACTGCTTCTCCATGGCTGAACTGCATAATAATCTATACATATCATATTTGTGAAAGTCCGTCACTTTCGCCGCCTAAAACTTCTCTACCACTTAACTTTCGAATTTGAAAAGTTTTTCAGTTTTTCATTAGTTTCGTTTAGATCTAATCTTGGGAAAGTCCGTCTTCTAAGACGCCTTTGTAAACAAATGAGGTTTCCATTCTCTTGGAAACGCGTGTGTCACTTTTGTCTCAAGATTTATTGCTCCATTCCAGTAGAGTGTAAATATAGCAGGCCAATGACTTTCAGTTGTTGTTAATGCACCGATCATTCCTTTCATTGAAAAGGGGCCCAACTAGTATTATATAGTTTGCTTTATATTCCCCCTTAAAGTTTATGACGCTTACATCATTCTCCTAGCCAACGAGACCTCTTTTTTACAGCATACTGACGTCCCGTCATGTTCGCCATGCTTAGATATGCAAATTAAGAGGGGGTGGGGGGGGGAGTCCATAATGTCGGATATTCCGTCACGAATCAACAAAGAAGGGTGCAAGGGATAGAATGATGCCGATATTGGCATTAAAGTGTAGCTGTTGATTTTTTATTATAAAGTATGCAAATGTTATACGATGTCGATATGACTTTTTAAAATTTGTGATGAATTCCAGTATGTGATTTAAGATATGCATCTAAAGTGACATTTGGTTTTATTTTTATCTTTCGTCTTTCTCTTTATTTTGGGATTATTTCATGTGAGTAATATTTATTTGGGTAAGTGTTTTACGGCGCTCGCAACTGTATAAGGTCATATGAGCCCGCGGGACACATTAAACATGGTTCAGTTGGTAGACAATTTTGAATTTAGCCCGGGTGGCAGCCAAAGCCTACTCTTATCGATACCGATTTGGACCACCAAGGGATCTTTAACGTGCACAACGTGCACACGGGACCTCCGAGATTTTTCGCCTTTATCCAAGACGGCTAGGTATTAGATCTTACCTACCATCAGATCAGGAATGTGGCTGAAAGACAGCAGTGAAGGGGAGCCAAGGAGTAGCAGCAGAAAGGCTGCGGAAAGAGTCAGGAGCCCAGAGGAGTGGGCAAAAGAGATGGGGGTTACTTCACCAGCCACCGAGGCCCACACTGTGACGTGGGTCTGTTGTATCCAAGCAGTTTACAGTAAGTTGTATCCCAACTCTACGTCGTGTTTTACTATCGTATCCATACGACGTGGGGAATTCTGTGCCACCACTTTCCAAAGAGGAAATTTACCCGTTAATCCGATCCGTAGGCTTTTCATAGCAGTCTGTCAAAAATTTATTTTTGAGAAATACTGAAAGTTTCAAAGAGATCTTCGTACTAGAAGTATTCTAAAGTGTGAAGAATACAACCCCGGCGGTACAATATGACCCTAGTGCGTACGGATAGGGTAAATATAGAAGTTTTTACACCCTTATAGACACAATTTAGATACTCCAGGAGGCGGGCTACCGGCTCTACCTGTCATATCAGGGCCAACCAAGACTGAAAGGGATACAACATTCAAGCAGGAAAAGCGAGTTACCGAAATTAAACGAGCTCTTTATTGTGGCTGTGTAGAAATTTGTAGCCCTTTTTTCTATGTGATGTCTAATAATATCCAAAAGTGTTTCAAACGGTTCTGGTGTCATTTTCATGTATTCTTAACACTTCTCTTCATCACTTAGAATTTGTTGCATAAGATTATGGGATTTGCCAAAAGTTTCTCTCTGTTGGAAAATTGGATGCATCCAATATCGTCTGTTATTAGTAATATTAGCTAGTCTTCGCTTTAACAACAACAACAACACGAGCTGCGATGCTCCCGTTGGTTAATTTCATGTGTCTTTTCTTGGGCAGTAACGAGAGGGAAGCGAATCGATAGTAAAAATGTGTTACAACCATTTTGCTCATGTTTCGCTTATCTCTCGATAATGTTCGTCCTTCGCGGGTGAAGATGACCTTGACTTCATATCACTGGAGGTGGGGATGGTGTGTGTGCGGAGATGGCTGATCAGGCCGATATTCGCTGGGAAATTTTGTTTTGCAGCGGGGGAAGGGGAAGTTTGGGGCTGAACTAGGCTGGAAGGTAGGGCTCTCTCGGTCTTTTCTCAGCTGCCGTCTCTATGCTTTCTTTCTGATGTGTCTTTCTTCGAACTTGGCGACTCCTGATCTTACTTAGGAGCGCCAAATTGTGGTATGAGGAATGTCACATCTCTTCAGGGATGCTTTCAGAGCATCTTTGGGGCGTTTTTTCTGTCCGCCTAGAGAACGTTAGCCTAGAGTCAGCTCACCATAGAGTAGCCTCTTTGGGGGGCGAGAGTCATCCATGCGGTGAGCGTGGTCGGCCCACCGGAGCTGAGAGCGCACTAAAAGAAGATAGAAGTGCTGAGACGTGCACGAATCGAAAATGGTTGTTTGCACCCTATGAGTTGCACCAATCTTATCACATATAGTAGGACTGTCACGAGATGCAGATAGCTAGGATCTCTCAGACACGGAGTAAATGTGAAGCATGCTGACAAAATGAATTACTTTTCGGATTCAAGCCTTTAAAAAATAGATACATCACACTTATTAAAGGTGAAGTTTTTACAATTTATAAGTAAGAAATAATAAAAGACAGGTTATAATTAAAGAATATGGCATCAGAAGAAAAACTACAAATTTGATCCTAACGTCGATTTTTGGTCAATATTTCAATTTGTTGATTGCGAGAAAAAAACTCGTTCTGTCAGCACGCCTCACAAACATTGTTGGTCTTAACAAAATTCGCATTGTAATTGTTGGGTTAAAACGTGCACTTGTAACTCGTTTAACAAGCTCTAACTATCGAGCTGGTATTTCATGAAGTATGTTTTAAAATTGATTTTAAATTTTGCTCTGACCGACTTTTTATCCCTCAAATGTTATGGGAGAGAGACGAGAAAAGGACCCTTCAGTGAGATATTGACCTTCCTCCCTTGGTGTTCACCTAAAACACTGACCTCCTGGTGTGAGAGAGCCCAATTAGTCCCAAAAACTAACATTTAAAATTGAGGACATAGAAACAGAAACATACATACAGGAACGACACAGAGATAGGAAGATGGACCTAAAACATCTTAGGAACCATGTAAAGTACATTCTGTGGCCGATGTCATAACAAAAACTGCAAGCACCAAATCTAGACTAAAAGAAGTTAGTGTAAATGTCTTCTTCTTTTTTTCAAAGGTTATCTGAAGATCAAATTCACGTCTCATGACTTTGCAGAAATTTTCGGGGTACTTTTATCTAGGGGGTGTTGGGGGAAGGAGGGGAGGGGGGTATGTGTCCATCGTCACAATTTAGATCCTTTAGGAGGCTGTCTTCCGAAACTTTCTTTCAAGGTCAACCCGAGCTGAGAGGGATACATCATTACAGCAGACGGACCAAGACACTCTATAGAAAATATGAGGCGTCGTAATGAAATGCGGCGCTCGTCAAAATATGAAAATCAAAGAAACTGGCATTTTTCTGGCTGTCTGGTATTTTTTCCTGATGATCTTGTTTTTTGACTCAACAACTTTTAAATCCATTTAAAAAGACATTTCTGTGTGGGTTTTACTGAAAACCATTGATTAAAAGCACCAAAAATGCAATTTTATTAGTTTTCAAGGCCTCTCAAACAATGGAAGTTAGCAAACTTTGGCGGCCATTTTCTCGTTAATTTTACCTCTGAGACCAGATGACCTCACCTCTGCAATTGGAAATATCTCGACTTCTATTCAACATAGATGGACATTTTTTCACCAAAAGCAAGGCAAATGAACAGGCTTTAAGATGATACCAATAGTGCCATAGGCCCAAAAATTGACAAACGCTTGATTCCACCATGTCGTGGTACAAATGTTCTCCCTACTGTGGAATCGAACTCATCTCTCCATAGTGCGACAGTAAATCCCCTCATCTCCTAAGGAAATAGACGTCGTTGCCTTGAATCTGCTATGGATTGGATTCTGTGTGATGTGCGTGCCAAATCCTCAGGGAGTTTAGACAGAGTAAATACTGCACAGACACAAGACCTTGGTGCTCATATGACCATAATATGCTGTAGTTGCGAGCGCTGTAAAACTTTACTTAACCAAACAGACGCAAAACTTGTTCCATCATTCCGTGGGAATCGAGAACATAACAAGAACTTTTGTGAAGCATGCGGACAAAATTAATTACTTCTCGGATTCAAGCCTTAAGAAAATAGATACGTGAAGTTTTTACAATTTATAAGTAAGAAATAATAAAAGACAGGTTATAGTTAAAGAATATGTTATCAAAAGAAAATCTACAAATTAGACCATGATGTTGATTTTTTGCCAATAGTTTAATTTGTGAATTGCGAGAAGTAACTCATTTTGTCAGCACGCCTCACATTTGTTTCATGACACTGTGGAATCATGCGCTCGTCAATTTTTGGGCGTGTGAAGTTATTGGTATCATCTGAAAGTTGATTTATTTGCCTTACTTCCAAAGAAATAAATATCAATTTATCTTGAATGCAACTCGATATATCTGCATTTGAAGGATGTGAGGTCGCCTGGTTTCGGGGATGAAATAAGCGAGAAAACGGCCACCAAAGTTGGGTAACTCCAATACCTAAAAAATCTTTGAAAACTGAAAAAATAACATATTTTGTGCTTTTAATCAATATTTTCAGTACCATTCACATAGAAATGTGTTTTATATAGACATACAAGAGGTTAAGCCAAAACAATTACTAATTCGATAAAAATTCCAAACTAGCGAGAAAAGCCTGTTTCTCCGATTTCGTAATTATGACGAACGCCTGATTTCACCACGCTGCCTCACATTTAATTACCCACAGATAAACGACCGCTTTAAAAACCACTAGAAAAGTCTTACCCTACAAACTGTGTGCTTTTCGACTAATTGCCATCTTGAGACATAAGAGGGACAGTGAGAAGTGTTGGGCTCACAGAAATAACAGTTTGCTTTCAAACTTCGTTGGTCGTTGTTTCAAAGGTGATGGAAGCAGTTTTTAAACTACAAACTGTAACTAAAGGGTCTTAAGTGTGTCGCTTGTTGTTTGTTTAGGGCCTCTTGCTCCGTATTTTGAACTATAGCGTGGTCAAAAATGCGTGGCGCAACTTATTGTCAAATATCTCCTTAACTATCGAACATTGATTCTCCAACTTTTGCACAATGACTTATATCAATTTGTCTAAACAGGTGAACATTTATTTTTCAAACTCCAGCACGCTGTATTCTAGAAAATGCCTTAATAAATACTAATAAAACATCTCAGTCGATGGTTTCTACAGATTGTTAAAAGTTTACAGTCGGGAAATATCGCTTTTAAAACCAAGTCTGCCATGCTATTTCATCGAAACATTATGCTTATTGAAAGTATGTTTATGGAACCTTTAGTTCAAAAAACGTTTTCAGTTTAAATTAATTTCTTGTAAGAAGTTTTGCCTCTAAAAAGTGTCATTGGCGAGTTGTGACGTAGGCCATATTAATGCGTATGCAAAATGTGTGCAAAAGAAGCGGGAAGTGCTGTGAATAATCCCATTTTCCGCGAGATGGAGATTTATAGTATTTTTGATAAATTTATGAAGAAACGTTTTTTTATCGCGCCTCAGTTGTTTTGGAAAAATGTGATTAAGGTAAGACAAGTTGATAAAAACTGAAGTGCAAAGTATGGTTGACACTGATTCACCCGTTAAAGAGATATTTGAGGATAAGTTGCGTCACGAATTTTTGACCGCACTATAATATGGCATGCGGTTCTTTTTTTTCTTTTCTTTTTTTGATATCTAGAGTTATATTCAAGGTAAATATATATTTATTTTAATGGAAGCATGGCAAGGAAATCTGCTTTCAGATTATACCAAAAACTCAACAGGTCCAAAAATGTATCTAGCGCCTGCTTCCACCGCGTCGTAACACATATCCGCGGCAGTGGCCGATTGGTTTAGTCAGGTCATATATAGAAAACTGAGCCAGAGGCTACTGAAAAATTAAGCAATTCAATCCTCCCTCCCTCCCTCCACCAGCCCCCTTTATTCACAAAAAAAACACGAAAACAAACATGAGTCTCTTGAACCTTCTCATCTGTTCCTTTTCATCTTTTAGTTTAAGTAGAGGTTTTACAGCGCTTTTAATCAGTTTAGTTTTAGTAGAGGCTTTGCAGCGCTTTTAATCAATTTAGTTTTAGTAGAGGCTTTGCAGCGCTTTTAATCAGTTTAGTTTTAGTAGAGGTTTTACAGCGCTTTTAATCAGTTTAGTTTTAGTAGAGGCTTTGCAGCGCTTTTAATCAGTTTAGTTTTAGTAGAGGTTTTACAGCGCTCACAACTGCATAAGATCATATGCGCTCTTCGTCGTTTGATTGACATCTATACAAACATTAATTCTGAACCGGCGTCTCTGATGTAGCAATCAGCCACTTTGACGTTGCACATAAGAGACCCGAGTTCGATTCACACCTGAGGCGAATTTTCATCGAATATTTCGGTCTTTCCGCTTGGAAGTTGTTTGGCTTTTTTTTTCGTATCCGGGTTTACAATGACATTCAAGGTTTAACCCCCCCCCACCCTTTTTTTTCTCCAAAATGAGCTCGTGTTCAAGTGGGCATAAAATCACCTTCATTAAAACAACACACAAAAGTAAATTGTCTATCCCTTGACTTAGATTTAACTGACTTTACCAAATTGCCAACAATGGCATTAATTTGATTTGGAACAGGTTAAGATGGCTAACTTTAAAATATCATAATTTATTGCGCGTCTTAGGATGAATTTTTTTCAAAACAGCAATTAGTATCCCCCGGGGCAGTGCTACTGACTGAAGTATCTTTAGGCCATTCCCAAAGGGGGGAGGGACATTAACATGTTCTTATGCTCAGTATAATTGTAAATGGGCTAATTCATCAATGTCATGCTCATAACTGTGCCTGAACTGAAACAAGGAACTGCCCCTTTTTCTTTCTTCATTCTTACTATCGTCATTTTTCCTCTTCGACTTTTTAAAGTTTTTTGTCACACTCATGTGACCTGCTATTTCTGGGGTGCCTTGATAGTTGAAGCAGACTTTGTGCTGTTGAAGCTAAAGAGTTGCGCAGAGTAATCCTGATTCCCCGTAAGGACTTCTGTGTTCACATCCACGCTTTGGCGCCCATATGACCTTATGCAGTTGCGAGCGCCGTAAAACCTCTACTAAAACTTAAAACAGCAAGCCTTCAAATTGTTTGTCACTGCTAACTCCTTTCCAATGACTGACTTTTACGGCATCTGAAGTGGTGGCGTCGGTGGCCAAGTGGTTACCGGACTCGTAATCGTGAGGTTGCGGTTTCAGGGGTTCGAATCTCAGGCCCCACGTTGTTCCATTGGAAAAGGCATTTTACACGAATTTTTCTCATTCCACCCATGTGGGAATGGATACCCCTGCCATAGACAGCAAAAATATTGTCAGTATGTCAGTGTTTCAGTCCCTATTAAAATGATGGCAGCATGCGTTGTATGCTTCCGAGAAAGTTTAGATTTTCAGAATGCTATCAGGTCTGCTGGGGTAATATAATATGGATTGTAAAGCGCATAGAACTTGCTGATTGGAATGAGTTAGTGCTACACAAATGCTATCTATCAAGCGCCATGTGTGTGTCATCGTATGTTCAATATCGTTCAAATATTTCCTCACATTCTTGCTATCAACACGCCCCTTCACAGAAGCGAGCCACAAAGCCTACCACAATGTTTACAGAACACGCCGATCGTTTCAGCCCTTTTCAGGTCCATTAGTGCGATACGAGGGAACTCCTTTGTGGGTAAACCCGGTAATCACTATAATGTTCTTGTGCGAGATGCGGGGGAACTCCTTTGTAGGCAAATCCTATCACTTCTAATGGGCTCATTCTGCCTCAAAGAGACGTTTCTTCATTGCAGTTGTCAAACAGAGGAGTGGCTTGTTGTTTGGAATAATCTTTGGTCTTTTATAGCGATCTTGTGAGTGGAAACGTAATTTCTGTGTCTTTCTTTCTGTACGGTCAAAAATTCGAGGCGCAATTTATTGTCAAATATCTCCTCAAATACCGACATAAATTCTCCGTTTTTTGCACAATGACTGGTATCCATTTGTCTTATCAGATCAACATTTTGGTAAACACCTGCTAGCTGTATTCTAGAAAATTTTTGATAAATACTAATTTAAAAATCCAAGTGGCAGCTGGGGCAATATTATTGCTTTTAATAGCAAGTCCGTCATGTTTTTCTAATTTGGACATTACGCTTATTGTACGCATGTTTTGAGAACCATTAACGCAAAAACTGTGTTCACTAAAAAAAATAATTTCTTGTAACAAGTTTTACAACTAAAAATTGTCATTGATGAGCTGTGACGTAGACCATATGCGTAATCAAAATGAGTGTGAGAAGCTGGAAGTGCTGTGAACAATTCCATTTTACATGCGACAGAGATTTGAAGTATTTTATATTAATTTATAAAGAAAAGTTTTTTTAATCTAGCCCCAAACGTTCTCGAAAAATATGATTTAATTGAGACAAATTGATACAAACTGCAGTGCAAAGTATGGATGACATTGATTTACCCGTTAAAAAGATGTTAGAGGATAAGTTGCGCCACAAATTTTTGACCGCACTATAAGTATCATTATGTGGTTTCTTAGGAGACTGCTGAGAATATCGTGTAAGGAAAAGAAACCAAGTGAGGTAGTGCTTGATGAAGCCCACGTGGGACACACACTGTTAAATCAATCAAGAAAAGACAAACGCAGTTTTTCCGACACTTGAATTGACCCAAAGGTTTTGAACATCTAGATCTCACTTGCAAAATCGAAGGCAAACGAGGGAAAGGTAGACCCAGAGCAACCTGACTAAGGAACTTAAACAAATGGGTAACTGGGAAAGACCTGAGAAAACGTGGGAATGGGTACCCGGCCAAAGACAGCAAAAGATCTTGTCAGTATGTTTGTGTCTTAGTACCTATAAATGGCTGCTGACACTGTGTGCTTCCTAGCAAATTGAGATTGCTTCGGAAAGCTCTCAGGTCTGCTGGGGTAATAGTTTAGATAAATTGTGAAACGCAATGCTGTTGAGCGAGGATTTGCGCTGTACTAATGCTATCTATTATTATCCTAAGATCCTCCAAATATTTGGAATATAACTTTCTGCATTGAGAACTCTGCAAGATGTAAGAAAGAACAATACTACGTCAACAGTTATATCTATCATTTCAATATATAATCAGGGATGTATTCTTTTTCTACAGCGTATGTCTGTATTTCACACCAATTAAAAAAAAGAAAAGTGCCTTTTTGAGGTCACTATCAGTGCTATAGCAGCACCAGAGAATTTTCATAGACTCTTTAAGACTCGAAAGAGCAAACAAACCCAAAGAAGTAAGAATTATTCCATCCTTTGTCCTATATATATATAATATACACTTAAAAAACAAACCCTACAGTACTGCACCTCAAGGTGGTCATCAAACGTTAGTAAAGAGAACAATTTAATGATAAGTCATCCTTTGAGGGGGGAGGGGGGGGTGGGAGGGACTACACCCCGAATGTCCCGCTGGGCTCTAAATTATGGATTTTCAGTTGTAAGCAGTTTTAGCTTCTTCAACCTATGTTACAATTTTTTCATCGCATTAGAACCCCCTAAAGCCTTATTTCTTCCCTCCTCCCATACAAGGCATGTTTGCCACCATCATTTCCTCATAAAGTCAATCGTTTATCTTTCTTCATCGCACGTTTTCTCAAATCGCGTCTTTTTGAATACTTTTTTTAATAACTCCACCTTTTTTCGTGAAATTTTCAGAGAATAAAGAAAATATGTAATACTAGAAAAGCCTGAGTTGAAATTTGGATGTATGAAATAAATTTTTGTGGGTGGTGTCTGGAGTGTGGATTTTCACGGATTTTGGGCAAACTTGAATACTACCTCAGGAAAAAAATCATTAAAAATTGTCTAATTTGTTTAGGAATCATTCAAGAGATACGTTTGTAGATCTAATGTTTGTTAACATGAATGCAAAAAAGATATATATTTCCATGAAAAATAACTGCTGTATTCATTATGTAAGACATGTCAATAAATTCCAATTTAGCCGCCGTAGCTATGGAAACGAAGCTTATTTTTCAAATTTGATTGCGGATTTTAAGACTCCTTACAATGCTTGTTATGTTTGTGACATTTGGTAAAATTTGATCCACTAATAAGCGAGATAGCCTTCAGAT